>NW_027256886.1:1737026-1915635 GCF_029215685.1 Pituophis catenifer annectens | reverse complement strand
AGACACTGCGACCGTCATAAGTATAAGTCAGTGGCCAAGCGTATGAATTTGGATCACATGACCCTGGGGATGCTGCAATGGTCATAAGTGTGAAAAACAGTTGTAAGAAAATACATACTTGATTATACATGTTATAACTGCAGCGAGGATAGTATTTGCGCAGAGGAGCCTTGGTAGTACAGTGGTCTAAAGCACCCTGTTATTAAGACCAGCTGCCTGCAATTACTGCAGGTTCGAATCTCGCCAGGCTCAAGGTTGACTCAGCCTTCCATCCTTTCTAAGGTAGGTGAAATGAGGACCCAGTTGTGGGGGCAATAAACTGACTTTGCATAAATATACAAAAGGATGAAGGCTATTGCTTAGCGCATTGTAAGCCGCCCTGAGTCTCCGGAGAAGGACGGCATATAAATCAAACTAAAAAAAAAAAAAAGAGGTGGAAAGCGGAGAAAATCCCTACAGAGGGAGAGTAATTGAGAAAATATTGGATTGTGCAGAAATGAATAGATTGACTTTGACAATTAAAGAAAGAGAGGAATCGTAATATTTTAAGGTATGAAGACAATTTTATCATTGGTTAGAGAAGAGATATATATAGGGTAATGTAATGAAATAAGTGAAGAAGAAAGAAGAGAAAGAAGATAGATAAATGTATTAATAGAAAAGCAAGAAATGTGGGAGAAATGTTATAATAAATGAAATGATAATATTAAGGTAGGATAAATAGTGGAGGAGTAGGAAGAAGACACAACAGATGTACTCAGATGATACACTGATTGATTGATTATGTATTGTATGTCTATAAAATAATGCACTGTTGTAAGTTGAGGACTGCTTGTATAGAAGAATAAATTGAAGGAGTCTGTAGCTTGCTGGCTGCCTGAAAAAAAGCCTAGAAACTAGTGGATTGTGATTTCACTGAACTAGGGCTGCATAAAAATCTTGGTTTACGTAGGAAGAACCTGGCTAAAGAGAAATACACATAAAGGCCTACAAAAAGAAAAGAAAAATACTGTACCTTTACAGGGAGGATACATGGGATGAGGGTGTGCTAACTGATGAGGACTAATAAGTCCGAAATAGATCTATCTTAGTCTCCTTAGTCTCCCAGTGGGCAGCAGGGACTTTGCTGGCTGCCTGAAAAAAGCCTAGGAACCAGTGGATTGTGATTTCACTGAACTAGGGCTGCATAAACATCTTGGTTTACGTAGGAAGAACCTGGCTAAAAAGAAATACATACATACATACATACATACATACATACATACATACATACATACATACAGAAAATAGAGAGAGAATATATATACATTTATAGAAAGCATATATAAAATATATATAGAAAGTATATATACTTTCTATATATACTGTGTGTGTGTATAAAATCTATGTGTGTGTGTATATATATGTGTATGTGTGTGCAGGGGGGAAATCCAGCAGGTTCTGACAGGTTCTGGAGAACTGGTAGTGGAAATTTTGAGTGGTTCGGAAAACCGGCAAATACCACCTCTGGCTGGCCCCAGAGTGGGGTGGGAATGGGGATTTTGCAGTATCCTTCCCCCAGGAGTGGGGTGGGAATGGAGATTTTGCAGTATCCTTCCCCCAGGAGTGGGGAGGGAATGGGGATTTTGCAGTATCCTTCCCCCCAGGAGTGGGGAGGGAATGGGGATTTTGCAGTATCCTTCCCCCAGGAGTGGGGTGGGAATGGGGATTTTGCAGTATCCTTCCCCCAGGAGTGGGGTGGGAATGGGGATTTTGCAGTATCCTTCCCCTGGAGTGGGTGGAAATGGAGATTTTGCATTATCCTTTCCCCAGGAGTGGGGAGGGAATGGGGATTTTGCAGTATCCTTCCCCTGGAGTGGGGTGGAAATGGAGATTTTGCAGTATCCTTCCCCTGCCACACCCACCAAGCCATGCCCACCGAACCAGTAGTAAAAAAAATCGGATTTCACCACTCTGTGTGTGTGTGTGTGTACATACATTTACATATACAGACAGAGAGACTATTTAGCAAATACATATAATATATATTTGCTAAACAGTAGAATCATAGCAGCCGTCGTGGCCAAGTGCAGGCAACTGGGAAGGCCTTAAATTAGGATCGGACATTTTCGTAGAGGATCAAGCCATAAATGGCTACAATTTTTGTGTCAGCTTTTTGAGGCTGTCCAGATCTGGAAGCAGAGAAGGCCTCACAAGAAGGCCGGGCCTACACTTGGTGGAGGTGGGTGATAGTAGCAGAATTCTGCACATCTCTCTGTTTTTTCTGATCGATGCTGCTTATACCTCGGGGAGGAGCCAGAAATACAGGTAGTCCTTGACTTACAACAATTGGTTTAGTGACCATTCAAAGTTACAACTGCCCTGAAAAAAAGTGACCTATGGCCGTTTTTCACACTTACGACCGCTGCAGCATCCCCACAGGGTGACGTGATCAAAATTCAGAGGCTTGGCACTGACTCACATTTATGACAGTTGCAGTGTCCCGAGGTCATGTGATCCCCTTTTGCGACCTTCCTACAAGCAAAGAATCTGGGGAAGCTAGATTCACTTTACGGCCGTGTTACTAACTGAACAACTGCAGTGGTTCGCTTAGCAACTGTGGTAAGAAAGGTTGTAAAATGGGGCAAAACTCACTGAGCAAATGTCTCACTTAGCATCAAAAATGTTGGGCTCAATTGTGATTGTTAAGTTGAGGATTACCTGTATAAATTGCGCATGTGAGGGATCTAGGTTGCGCCGCCTCCTGGTCTGTGGTGCCAAAAATGTTGTGCACTGCTGCTTTAGCTCGTTGGCAGGGTTCCAGCATCCACCTCTAAGCAGAGCAATCTGTTGTGGCCCATATGCGGCCTGTGCAGCTAGTAGCTGATTCCGACAGCGAGGAGGCTGGTGTGGTGCTGCGCCAGCAGCCTGTGCAGCTGGCACTCGAGTCAGACAGTGAGGAGGCTGGAGAAGATGTGGTGCCAGAGGCGGGGATTCAGCCAGGGCCTTCAGAACCTCCAGAAGCTCCCATAAGCGAAGAGGATGAAGAGGAGGAGCCTCTTCTCGATGCACGGGCACGCAGAGCTGCCAAAAGGCAGGAGTGGCTCCTCAGGAGGAGGTCTCCTCGAGAGTAAGGCTTGGGGCTAATTGGCCACTCCCTTAGCCTACTTAAGGAGGAACTCCGTCTGAAGCAATTTGCAGGGAACAACTTAGTTCACATACCTTCATGTCTTGTCTTGCTTATCTTATCAGCTTCCTGCAAATTGCTTCTGGGCATTCTGCCAACCCAAATAAGCTTTCAGTTATTATTCTTGGTTAATGCAGTTAATTAACAGCCGTTGTTGTAAAAAACTGATTTATTTAGTAAACTAAGGTTTGTACAGATCGTTCCATCCCATCTTCATTCGGAGGGCTTTTTTGCACTTCCACCACACCTGTAAGCCGAGAAGCGTTCCAACATTTTTCAGCTTCTCAAGCCATCCTTGGGGGGGTTCACTTAGAACAGCTGGTAGAGAATACCAATCACAAGCTGGGCTTAAGAGTTCATAGGAATGACTGATTATTAAACTACAGGATTTTACATTTTCTGCTGAATTGGGCTCTTCTGCAGAATGTCAGTTTCACAACTAAGAAAGATAAACCCGTATTTGATAAGCCTTTTTTAAAAAAAAAAATTGCTAAATTCACCTGTTTTAAAAGCGTTGAAGCCCACTCCCAGGTTGTTGCTCTTTCCTACATTCCCCGTTGAGGCTTTTCTCACATCCGCCAACAGGAAGAAGCGGAGAAGAAGGACGAGAAGGAGAAGAAGAAGGAGCCCGAACCTTCTTTTCAGATCCTTGACAATCCAGCTCGGGTGATGCCAGCCCAGCTGAAGGTGCTTACTATGCCAGAGAGCTGCCGGTACCAGCCTTTCAAGACTGTGAGTTTTCATGATCTACCTACCCGCCTACCTACCTACCATCCATCTATCTATCCACCCGTCCACTTGTCCGTCCATTTACCTGCCTACCTACTTGTCTGTCTGTCTGTCTATCTCAGAGGTCTTCAAACTTGGCAGCTTTAAGACTTGTGGACTTCAAATCCCAGAATTCTGGGAATTGAAGTCCACAAGTCTTTTTTTTTTAATTTTTATTTATTTAAAAATACAGACAAAACAAAACAAATAAGAAGTCCGCAAGTCTTAAAACTGCCAAGTTTGAAGACCTCTGGTCTTATCTATTTATCTTATCTACCTACCTACCTATCTACCTACCTATCATCCGTCTCTCTGTCCGTCCATCCATCCATCCATCCATCCGTCCATATAAGTCTAAGTGCGATTGCCGTTCCTTCCTTCCTTTCCTCCCTCCTTCCCTCCCTCCTTCCTTCCTTCCTTCCGTGATGTCGTAGTGGTTAGGATGCAGCTTTGCAGGCTGACTCTGCCAACTGCCACCTGACCGGCTCAAGGTTGGCTCAACCTTCCATCCTTCCGAGGTGGGTAAAATGAGGACCCAGATTGTTGGGGGCAAGAGGATGACTCTGTAAACTGCTTAGAGTAGGGCTGTGAAGCATTGTGAAACGGTATATAAGTTTAAGTACTACTGCCCTCCCTCCCTCCCTCCCTCCTTCCTTCCTTCCTTCCTTCCTTCCTTCCTTCCTTGATGTCGTAGTGGTTAGGATGCAGCATTGCAGGCTGACTCTGCCAACTGCCACCAGTTATTTATTTATTATTATTTATTATTTTTTCAATTTATATACCGCCCTTCTCCTATTGGACTCAGGGCGGTGCACAGCCAAGGATAAAAAACATAACCAATACAAAATTTAAAATCAATTAAAAGAATTATACAGCTTTGGCCCACAATTTAAAACAATCCAATTAAAACCCAATTTACACTTAAAAAGCTAAAAAGCTAAAAAGAGCTAAAAAAGTTAAATCCTGACCAGCTCAAAGGTTGACTCAGCCTTCCATCCTCCCGAGGTGGGTAAAATGAGGACCCAGATTGTTGGGGGCAAGAGGATGACTCTGTAAACTGCTTAGGGTAGGGCTGTGAAGCATTGTGAAGCGGTATATAAGTCCTAAGGGCTGTTGCTGTCTGCTTTTGTTTCCTTAGCTTTCCATTGGGGGCATCATCGTCTTGCGAGACACCAGCGAGGACACAGAAGAGCTGGTGGAACCCGTGGCAGCCCACGGCCCCAAGATAGAGGAGGAGGAACAGGAGCCGGAGCCCCCCGAACCTTTCGAGTATATCGACGACTAGGATGAGGTGGGTGTCATCAGCTTCCTGGTTTGGATTTGCTTCCACCACCCAAACACCAAAATTTTTAATCCGGCTGGAAAATGACCCTGGAAAAATTATAGGGTCTTTTCTCAGGTGGGCAGGAGATTCAGCGGCGTGAACATTGGTGTGGTCTAGTAAGCTGTGGTAGCGATCAGGTGCCCAGGCAGTTGATTCTTTTGGATCCAGAGACAATAAGCAGAGGAGGAGGACTCTGTGATCTTGGTGGTTTTCTTGCAATCGTTTCATGACCCAACTACGGAACATCATCAGTGCTAGAAGGAAGTGGGTGTGCGGAGTGTAGGAGGAGGAGAAAAGGAGGAGTGTTCTGTCCCCCTTCCCCACACAGACAAACACACAACCAGGCACGGCTGCCAAGATTTTATTAAGCAATCAGACTAGAAACCCTTGCAGATAAGAGTTTTGGCAGTAAACTGCGAAATGCCTGCCAAGTCAGTTTCCACTCACAGTCAGCAAGAGAGAGAGTTTCTCCTCAGTCCGGTTCAGTAGCAAAAAGTTAACCACGAAGCAAGAGTTTGCCAAGGTCCAGTCCAAATATGCACAAGCCAGATTCCAGGTAACGCGATGTGACTCTCAGGTTTTTAACTTTGACCGTCACAAAGCCTGAAGAGCCATCCCACCCACTTTTATTCCTGGTGGGGCGTGGCTCCGTGACTCAGCTCAATCTCTGGCCCTCCCACGCCTCTTCCGTTGCTGCGCACGCTTCTCCTTCCGACGCTGCCTGGGATCAAGCCAGGATTCATCATCCTCGCTCCCTATCTGTTGTTGTTCCGATATGCTTTCCTCCTGGCACATCCCAGGCTGTTCCTCCTGGCCTTCGGATGGAACCTGAGGCATTGCCAGAGAGGAGGGTCCTGGAGAGGGAGGCCTTGTCAGTTCCTCCCCATCACTTTCTGAGTCCTCTTCCTCTGTTAGGACAGGCTCGGGAGTCGGGGTCACCACAAGGAAGAGAGAGAGAGAGGGAGGGAGGCATCCTTGGTGCTCTCTGAGATTGCTTGTTTTCTTGCAGACATTTTATTACCCAACTAGGTAACGTCATCAGTGCCAAACGGAAGTGATTGTGTGGAATAAAGGATAAGGAGAAAGGGAGGACAGTGACAATAAGGTCCTCTCTGACCTTGGTGGTTTTCTTGCAGGCGTGTCATAACCCAACTAGGGAACATCATCAGTGCTAGAACGGAAGTGGTTGTGTGGCGTGAAGGAAGAGGAGGACCATGGGCCCTTGGTGTTCTCTTGAGCTTGGTTCTTATTTTCTTGGAGACGTTTCATTGCCCAACTAGATAACATCATCAGTGCTAGAAGGAGGTTGGGATTTTGAGAAAGGAGGAGGAGGAGGAGGAGGAGGGAGAGAGGAAGAAAAAAAAGGAGGATAGTGGGGTTCTTGGTGCTCCCTGAGCTTTGTTATTTGCAGACATTTCATGACCCAACTAGGTAACATCATCAGTGCTACAAGGAGGAAGGGTTTGTGGAAAGGAAGAGGAGGAGGAAAAGGGGACCTTGGTATTCTCTGAGCTTGGTGGTTTTCTTACAGACATTTCATTATCCAACTAGGTAACATTATCAGTGGTAGAAGGAGGAGGAGTTTGCAGAGAAGAGGAGGAAAAGGACTGGGGTCCTTGGTGCTCTCTGAGCTTGGTGGTTTTCTGGCAGACATTTCATTGCCCAACTAGGTAACGTCATCAGTGCCAGAGGAAGACGAGGATGTAGATGGTTTGTTGAAAGCTTCCTGCGGGGATTAGACTGTCCCGCCAGCCACTAATCCCTTTCTCTGCCCTTCAGAGGAAGCAACACAAGCCTGGTCCGTGAAGGTTACCCTGCTTCCTTTCTTTTCTCCTTCCTCCTCCGGATGGGCAGCCCTCGACGGAGTTTGGCACAACGTCGGGACGTCTGGAGCCCCAGGAGGAAGCTCCTGTGGCAACGAGCCGCAGCTCAGCGCATGTCCCAACCGACGCTTCTCTTGCTGGCCATCGCACAGAGGACGGAGAATGGCCGTTTCTCTCTCTCTCTCTCTCTTTCTCTCTTTAGCATACTCATTTACAAGAAACCGGTTTTCGAAATAAGTTAATAAAAAAAAAACCCCAAGGGCAAAAAAAAAAATCTGGGTTTTTTTTTCTTCTTCTTTCTTTTTTCAAAACAAAAGTTTTTTTTATTTTTTATATTCAAACAACCAAACATTTCACAATCAATTATCATGCATCATTTTATCGCCACCCAAACCCCCCCCTCCCCAATTCCCCCCCCCCCGACTTCCCAGAGCAAAAACAGGATATAGCATTTAACAAACATAAGCTAACATATGCTAACTATTACAGAATTCAAAACTCTCTCACACTTGTTAACTCCCCTTTTAAAAATTATACTTCAACCTTCCTTTTATAAATTCTCTTATCACATTTCACATTTGTAAAAAAAAAAAAAAAAAAACATAATCTTATTTTAAACATTTTAAAATCTCTTAATACATTAGCAGAACATTCTCCAAAATATAAATTTCAAAACTTTCAAAAAGTTTTTTTTTTCTCCTTCTTCTTCTTCTTCTTCTTCTTCTTCTTCTTCTTCTTCTTCTTCTTCTTCTTCTTCTTCTTCTTCTTCTTCTTCTTCTTCTTCTTCTTCTTCTTCTTCTTCTTCTTCTTCTTCTTCTTCTTCTTCTTCTCCTCCTCCTCCTCCTCCTCCTCCTCCTCCTCCTCCTCCTCCTCCTCCTCCTCCTCCTTCTTGGAGGAGGCGGCCGGCTTGGACCGGACTTTGAAAAATTCGGTTGGTAAATTCTGCGCTTCCGGTTGTGTTCTTGGCACAATTGAAAAGCTTGGGGCTCTGAGATGCCCTTTCCCATTGTGAGATACAGGTGGTCCTCGACATATGACCGCCATTGAGCCCACACACACACATTTCCGTTGCTAAGAGAGACCGTCGTAAAGGGAATCTCGCCCCATTTTTATGACTTTTCTTGCCACAACTGTGAAGCGATCGTCGCGGTGGTTCGGTTAACAACACGGTTGTGACACGAATCTGGCTTCCCCGTTGCCTTTGCTCGTCAGAAGGTCACATGATCCCGGTACCCTGCAACAGTCGTAAGTACATGCCAGTTGCCAAGCATCTGAAGTTTGGTCATGGGGATACTACAAACAGTTGTAAGCGTGAAAAATAGTCATAAGTCACTTTGTTCAGTGCCTTTGTAACTTTTGAACAGTCGCTGGATGAGCTGTTGTAAGTTGAGGACTACCTGGATACTCTTAAATTTTGAAAAGGCAGCTTTCTTACCCAGGAGCCATGATTTTCTTCTCCACTGACCATCTAACTCGGGTGTAGCAGCAGGTGAGAATTTAATTTAATAACTGTATTGTCATTGTACGTGTATACACAGTATACCCATACAACGAAATTCCCTTAACACCCAAAGACCAGGTCCAACACATATAACAATCCCCAAACACACTCCCACCCACTACAAATTCCCCACCCCTAAACCACCCAAACATCCACACAACAGACCAAGTAATGCTGTCCAACAGCTCACTGATGGTGGCCCTTTCGTTCATTGTTGAGTGCAATTATAGCTCTGGGATAAAAGCTATTCACAAAACGTGTGATCCGAGTTTTAATTGCTATGTATCTTCTGCCAGAAGGCAACAGTCCAAAAAGATTGTAAGCAGGATGGGAAGAGTCTCTGAGGATGTTATGCAACTTTCTCAAACAGCGAGATTCGAAGATGTCATCCAGGGCTGGTAGCTGGAGCCCGATGATATTCTGGGCAGTTTTATTGATTCTCTGTAGAGCTTTTTTGTCCGCTACAGAGCTGCTCCCATACCATGCAAGAATGCCGTATGTCAGGACACTCTCAATGGGGCTGCGATAGTAGGACAGAAGTCGATACTGAGAAGTGCTGCCTTCCAAGAACTGACAGGGCTATTTAGATGTTCCTAAGGAATTCACAAGAAATATCTTTTCCCCATGGTGATCAATAAAAGAAAGAGCCGTGTTAAGAAGAATGCAATATTGCAGGCTACTTCTGCTGATTGCTGGCTGCCAGCAGTTCAGCAGTTCAATCCTGACCGGCTCAAGGCTGATTCGTCCTTCCAAAGTCGATAAAATGAGGACCCAGATTGTTGGGGGCAAGAGGCTGACTCTAAAGCACGGTGAAGCAGGATATAAATCTAATTGCGATTGCTATTCCTCCTTCCTTCCTTCCTCCCTCCCTCCCTCCCTCCCTCCCTTCCTCTATCTTATTTCTTCCTTCCTTCCCTCCTTCCCTCCACTATCTTTTCTTCCTTCCCTTCCTTTATTCTTTCCTCCCTCCCTCCCTCCCTTCCTCTATCTTATTTCTTCCTTCCCCTCCTTCTTTCTTTCCCTCCGCTATCTTTTCTTCCTTCCCTCCCTCCCTCCCTCCCTCCCTCCCTCCCTCCCTTCCTTCCTTCCTTCCTTCCTTCCTCCCTTCCTTCCTCTATCTTATTTCTTCCTTCCCTTCCCTCCCTCCCTTCCTTCCGCTATCTTTTCTTCCTTCCGGCCTCCCTTCCTCCATCCTGCCCCTCCTCCCTCCCTTCCATGGTGGAAATACTTTTGTTATTGCTAAAATCCCAGCTGGTCTTGCTTTTCCTGTTAAATCTTACAAATGGTTGTTAAATGGATGATTCTGGTCATTAAGCAAATCCATTGTCTGCAATGGACACATTTTGCCCAGAACTGAAAGCAAATGCCAGTTTCCCCCGGCAAAAAAATCCTAAATCACAGTCACATGACTAAGGGACACTGCAAGCTGCCCTAAATGCTGGCTGGTTGCTGAACTCCCAAAATATGATTACATGACTGGAGAAAATGCAGAAGGGAAGGGAAGAGAATGCAGAAGGGAATGGAATGGAATGGAATGGAATGGAATGGAATGGAATGGAATGGAATGGAATAGAATAGAATAGAATAGAATAGAATAGAATAGAATAGAATAGAATAGAATAGAATAGAATAGAATAGAATAAGAATAGAATAGAATAGAATAGAATAGAATAGAATAGAATAGAATAGAATAGAATAGAATAGAATAGAATAGAATAGAATAGAATAGAATAACTTTATTGTCACTTTGAATGTACACTAATCGCCATACATTAAAATGAAATTGCATTACAGCTCTCAAAGGGTCAACACTTCCAATATAAACTACATAAATGTGACTAAATAAATATCAAATTATGCATATAATTTGCATAATAAAATGCATAATAAGAGAAAGTCAGGTTTTTCCCAATGCTCAGCCACTGTCTTTTTTTTAATTTTGATTTATATGCCGCCCTTCTCCGGAGACTCAGGGCGGCTTACAGTGCGTTAAGCAACAGCCTTCATCCTTTTGTATATTTATACAAAGTCAGCTTATTGCCCCCACAACTGGGTCCTCAATTTACCTACCTTAGAAAGGATGGAAGGCTGAGTCAACCTTGAGCCTGGCGAGATTCTAACCTGCAGTAATTGCAGGCAGCTGGTGTTAATCACAATGCTATTAGTCTGCTGAGCCACCAGCCACCGTCTCTTTGGGGAAAGACACAGGTTCAAGGAAGGTCCTTTTTCCTTGAGAAAGAGAGGCAATCTGTGTGAGGTTTGATCCGTTGGCACATATTTCTTGGGGGGGGGGAAATTCTAGGAGGGACCCCAGTACTTTATTAACACATAAATATTTACAAAACTCTGCCAGGTTCCTGCAAGCTATAACATGGATTTTAATCAAGTACCATTTTGGGGTTCATGTAGTCCTCGACTTACGACCACAATTGAGCCCAAAATTTCCGTTCCTAAAGCAGGACAGTTGTTAAGTGAACGTCGCTGCCGTTGTTCACGGTTGTTAAGTGAATGTGGCTTCCCCCATTGTCAGAAAGTCGCAAAAGAGGCTCACACAAAAGAGGCCCCATTGTCAGAAAGTCGCAAAAGAGACACACACGCACCACACACACACACACACACGGACACTGCAACCGTCGTAAATCTGAATCGGCGTCCAAGCTTCTGATTTTTGATCACCGCGGAGGTGCTGCAACGTTCCAATTGAGAAAATCGGTCACACGAAAATCGCCTTTTTTTTTTCAGTGCCGTTACAACTTCGAACGGTCACTAAACGAATGGTCGTGAGCCGAAGACAACCTGTAGTAGAATGCACAGGGGTGGTTGTTTTTTTAATATGGAAGCAATTTTCTTTTTTTTTTTCCCCCAACCTTGGGGGGGTGGGGGAAATGCAGTGCTCTCCCCGCTCGTTCTCAGGTGCGGTGTGCTTGCCGCTGTGTGTTTTGTGTGTGCACAACTCCAGAAAATTGTTTGTTTACCTATTTCCTTTCCCTGTCGGCACCGAACAGCTGCCCAATCAACATCTCCGGGGTTTATCATATAACGCTTAGAGGGAAGCCGGGGGGGAGAGAGAGCCGAAAACGGGGCAGACAATCGACCCACAGTGAAGGCAAGAGAAGACTGAGTCATCACCGGAGGTGGAACCCGCTGGGTTGTCGATGAGGCGTGCGAGGAATAATTCCCCCTCGCGCCACATTTTTGTGGCTTTGCTTTCCGCGCCAGGGCTTGGCGCACCGCTGGGCTGCGAAGTGAGCAGGGGAGAGGAGAGGAAACGGCAGCCCGCAGGCCTGGCGGGCGAGAAGGATGGCCGGGCGCCGGAGGGAGCAGAGGGCCGGTGTCAATCCCCCGGCACCATCGGAGCAGCCGATTGAAGGGTTGTGGCTACACACACACAACGATTCATAAACTTGACCCGCCGGATTTGAGCAAGCGTGGCACGTGGTGCCAACAGAACTGCTATTTATTTATTTAATTGTATCCCACTTTTGTTGTTGTTACAAAATGCAGGCAACCGTTTGTTTAGGGACCGTTTGAAGTGAAAAGAGCACTGGAAAAAGGGATTTATGACCGTTTTTTCACGCTTAACGACCGTTGCAGCATCCCTAAGGTCGCTTGGTCAGTTTTTCTGGTGTTTGACAACATGTGTTCGATGAAAGTTGCGCTGTGCCAGGGTGATGTGATCGCCAGTTGTAACTTTCCGGGGTGGCTCCCGACAAGCAAAATCAAGGAGGGGGGAGGTAGCCAGATTCGCTTAAGGACCGCTTGATTTAGTTAAACGACCGCAGTGATTCGTTTTAACAACAACTACGGGGGGGAAAACTCGTGAGTTGATTCTCTCTTGGCCCAACCCACCTCACAAGAGGGGCCAAAATTCATTGAATAACTGCCTTGCTTAGCAACATAGGTTTTAGGCTCAATGGTAGTTGTACGTTGAGGACTATTGTACTGTAACTCAAGACAGCAAACACGACATATGCTTCCTCCTCCTATTCTCCCCACAACAACAACCCTGTGAGGTGGGCTGGGCTAAGAGTGAGTGACTGGCCTAAAGTCACCCAGCTGGCTTTCATGCCTGAGGCGGGACTAGAACTCCTGATCTACTGGTGATTGGCTCAAAATCACCCAACTGGCTTTCGTGCCTAAGGCGGGACTAGAACTCCCGATCTCCTGGTGATTGGCTCATAGTCACCCAGCTGGCTTTTGTGCCTAAGGCGGGACTAGAACTCCCGATCTCCTGGTGATTGGCTCATAGTCACCCAGCTGGCTTTTGTGCCTAAGGCGGGACTAGAACTCCCGATCTCCTGGTGATTGGCTCAAAATCACCCAACTGGCTTTCGTGCCTAAGGCGGGACTAGAACTCCCGATCTCCTGGTGATTGGCTCAAAATCACCCAACTGGCTTTCGTGCCTAAGGCGGGACTAGAACTCCTGATCTCCTGGTGATTGGCTCATAGTCACCCAGCTGGCTTTTGTGCCTAAGGCGGGACTAGAACTCCCGATCTCCTGGTGATTGGCTCAAAATCACCCAACTGGCTTTCGTGCCTAAGGCGGGACTAGAACTCCCGATCTCCTGGTGATTGGCTCAAAGTCACCCAGCTGGCTTTCGTGCCTAAGGCGGGACTAGAACTCCCGATCTCCTGGTGATTGGCTCAAAGTCACCCAGCTGGCTTTCATGCCTAAAGTGGGACTAGAACTCCCGATCTGGTGATTGGCTCAAAGTCACCCAGCTGGCTTTCATGCCTAAGGCGCAACTAGAATTCACTGTCTCCTGGCAATTGGCCTAAAGTTACCTAACCAACTTTCGCAAACTGCAAGTCCTTGAGATCAGACTTACACTAGGAGATTTGCACACATCCCTTGGACCATTAAGTGTAAGTGTGCAACCCACCACCACAAGTAAGTGTATCCTGAACCCTCTTCTTCTTACAAAGGCATTTGGAAAACAAAAACAAAAATCTTACGTCAAGTTGCAAAGAAAGGAACGAAGGAACATTTCTCTGCACCCTTTGAAACGATAAGTCTATCTTTAGTTGTAAAATTTGGCTCTGGCCCCAAAGAGGCTTAATGAAACCAAAATTTCTCCAGCCCAGCAAAAAAGAAAAGGCTTCCACCACAACGCCCATCATTCTCAGCCGAGAAGGCCAAATGCTTGTGGCAGCCTGGAATCGTGACAATTTATTTATACCCCTGTCGAATTTTTTTGGGGGGAAAATAGAATCCCCCTGCCGCGCCATTAAAAACTCTTTTAATTTTATTTCAACTCCGCTCAGCTCGAACGCTGCCATTTTGCAAAACAGATGTAAATCTCGCTAACGGTTTGGCGGTTGCTGCCGCCAACTCCTTGTACCGAATCTGTGGCTTCCTCCCCGTTTTGGTCTCCATCAACATCTTTTACTTCTTTTTATGACTTTTCACTCCTTCCTTGAGTCCTGCCAGATTGGCGAAAGAGGAGGTGAGATTCATTCGCTCCACTGGTACATTCCGTCAACGCCAAGAAGGGAACACGCATCATGGAATAACGGCATTTTAATAACATTTAAAAGAGATTTTGATTTGCTAAAAAAAAAATCGGGCGCCTGGTGCAAGATGGATTTTGCTCCAGAAATATTGCATGGACCAGAATTTCCTTCAGGATACGATGGATTCATTTTTTTTCACTTTGCTGAAAACTGCAGTTGGGTCTCTGAAGTTACAAGGAGTCCTCGACTTACAACTGCTCATTTAGTGACCGTCCAAAGCAGAGGTCTCCAAACTTGGCAACTTGTGGACTTCCAGAATTCTGGGAGTTGAAGTCCACAAGTCTTAAAGTTGCCAAGTTTGGAGATCCCTGGTCCAAAGTTACGATGGCACTGAAAAAAAGTGATTTATGACCACTTGTTCGCACTTGTTGCAGCATCCCTGTGGTTGCGGGATAAAAATTCAGACGCTTGCCCACTGATTCGTATGTATGACGGTTGCACAGGGTCCCGGGGTCGTGTCAACGGGGAAGCCATATTGACCTTGCTCCTCACTTAACAACGGTAGCAAGAAAGGTGGTAAAATGGGGGCAAAACTCACTTAACAAATGTCTCGCTTAGCAACAGAAATGTTGGGCTCAATTGTGGTCATAAGTCGAGGACGACCTGTACTTTCCTTTGGGCCTGCAGGAAGCCATCCCAAAATAACCACGTTGTGGGGCTGAGAGGGTCTCTTTGCTGGCAGGTAAGGCTATCCGAGTAGAACTTCCATGCTTAGAGAGGCAGTATTGGTAGTCCTTGACTTAAAACAGTTCGTTTAGTGTTATTTGAAGTTACAACAACACTGGAAAAAAACGACTTATGACCATTCTCATAATTACACTTATTTATGTGATGGCGCAGTGGTTAGAATGCAGTATTGCAGGCTAATTCCAGCTGCCAGGAGTTCGACAGTTCGATCCTGACCAGCTCAAGGTTGACTCAGCCTTCCGTCCTTCTAAAATTGGTAAAATGAGGACCCAGATTGTTGGGGGGGCAAGAGGCTGATTCTGTAAATAGCTTAGAGGGGCTGTAAAGCACTTTGAAGCGGCATATAGGTTTAAGTGCTATTGCTCTTCCTTCCTTCCTTCCTTCCTTCCTTCCTTCCTTCCTTCCTTCCTTCCTTCTCTCCCTTCTTTCCTTCCTTCCCTCCCTCCCTCCCTCCGTCTGTCCCTTCCTTCCTCTCCCTTCCTCTCTTCTTCCCCCTCCCCTCCCCTCCTTTCCTTCCTTCCTCTCCCTCCCTCTCCCTCCCTCCCCCTCCCTCTCTCTCCCTTCTCTCCCTCCCACCATCCCTTCCTCTCCTCCCTCCCTCCCCCTCCCTCTTTCTCCCTTCCTTCCTACTCTCCCTCCCTCCATCCCTTCCTCTCCCTCCCCCTCTCTCTCTCCCTTCCTTCCTTCTCTCCCTCCCTCCATCCCTTCCTCTCCCCCTCCCTCCCCCTCCCTCTTTCTCCCTTCTCTCCCTCCCTCCCCCTCCCTCTCTTTCTTCCTTCTCTCCCTCCATCCCTTCCCCTCCCCCCCCTCCCCCTCCCTCTCTTTCTCCCTTCCTTCCTTCTCTCTCTCCCTCCCTTCCTCTCCCTCCCCCTCCCCCTCCCCTCCCTCCCTCTCTTTCTCCCTTCCTTCCTTCCTTCTCTCCCTCCCTCCATCCCTTCCTGTCCCTCCCTTCCTCTCTCCCTCTCTCTCCCCTCCCTTCCTTCCATGGTGGCACAGTGGTTAGAATGCACAATTGCAGGCAAACTCTGCTCACTGCCAGGAGTTCGATCTTGACTGGCTCAAGGTTGATTCAGGCTTCCATCCTTCCGAGGTCAATAAAATGAGGACCCAGATTGTTGGGGGGCAAGAGGCTGACTCTGTAAACCGCTTAGAGGGGGCTGGGAAGTGGCGTATAAATCTAAGTCCTATTGCTATTGCTACAATCATTGCAGCATCCCCGTGGTTTCATGATTAAAATTAAAGATCCTTGTCAGCTGACTCATACTTCTCACCGTTGCCGTTGCGACCTTCGGACGAGTAAAGTCAATGGGGAATCCCGATTCCCTTAACAACCACATTGTTCATTTAACAACTGCTGAAGAAAAGTCACCACCTCGGTGGTGCAGCGGACTAAAGTGCTGTTAAGTGCTAGCACTTAGCTGCCAGCTGCCTGCAATTAGTGCGAGTTCGAATCTCACCAGGCTCAAGGTTGACTCAGCCTTCCATCCTTTCGAGGTAGGTAAATTGAGGACCCAGTTTGTGGGGGCAATAAGCCAGCTTTGTATTGAACAACACCGCTTAAGGGGGGCCAAAAGCCCTAATAAGCAGGTATATACAAAAAAGTATGCAGGCTATTGCTATAATGCATTGTAAGCCGCCCTGAGTCTACGGAGAAGGGCGGCATATCAATTGGATTAATAAATAAATAAATAAATTATGCTGCTTATAGACCAGTTATCTGGACAAGATCTCTGCTTTAATCAGTTTATATTGTCTTGTTCTAACAGTTCCCCACAGCATTAAGCATTAAGGGCCTGGTGGCTCAGCAGACTAATAGCATTGTGATTAACACCAGCTGTCTGCAATTACTGTAAGTTCAAATCTCACCAGGCTCAAGGTTGATTCAGCCTTCCATCCTTTCTAAGGTAGGTAAATTGAGGACCCAGTTTGTGGGGGCAATAAGCTGACTTTGTATAAATATACAAAAGTATGAAGGCTATTGCTTAGCGCATTGTAAGCCGCCCTGAGTCTCCGGAGAAAAAATAAAAGTGGGGCAAAACTCATGTAACTATCTCGCTTAGCACCAGAAATTTTGGGCTCAATTGTTCGTCGTAAGTCGAGGACTACCCATATACCTCAGCCAAACAACTCTGTCGTGTGGCGCAAGAAGGAAAGTTATTTTCTTTTGTTGGAATTTGATTGATTGGATCGGATTTATACACTGTCCATCTTTCCTAAGAGACTCTGGGCAGTTTACGATGAAACATTGGTCTGGAGACGATCGCAGGGAGGTTGCCTCTCTTTAAACCTTCAACCAGACGCTGTCTGGAGCAACATTTTTGGGGTCAAGAACATCCAGAAAGCCAAATGATTGCGTAGATTGTGGAGTCTGGAAGAAAAACCAGCTGTTTCTGGAATGAACATCGGTCGGGGCGCGTCCAAGGGCGGCATCCGCTTTGAATCTTCCTGGATTGGCAGAGTGTGCATACACACACACTCAGAACACGCTCTGTTCGTTGTGGATTAGCCAAGAGGAGAAAAAAATCATATTTAATCAGGCTTCTTAAATCAGGGGTCTCCAACCTTGGCAATTTTTAAGACTTGTGGACTTCAATTCCCAGAATTCTGGGAGTTGAAGTCCACAAGTCTTAAAGCTGCCAAGTTTGGGGACCCCTGCGCTACATAAACATGACAATCAATCAATCATTATGCATATATCCACATATATTATATGACACAGACACAGCAGGCTTAAGACAGCCAAGGTTGAGAATCACTGATCTACAGAGACTTGGCTCCAGATGTTTTGGGAGCTCCATCGCTGGAGGTTTTTCTAAGAAGAGACCGGACAACCATTAGTCTGAAATGGAATAGTATCTCCTGCTTGAGTGGGGGGTTGGACTGGATGACCTATAAGGTCCCTTTTCCAACTCGGTTATTCTGATACAGTTAAATCAACTGCAGATATGTCTAGATAATTTATCACTAAAGCGTGTAGAGATTCTCAGTCCTTCAGGTCATGGTTGTCTCAAAGGTGCTTTTTCAGGAGGCAAAATTCTGGGAATTGAAGTCCACGAGTCTTAAAAGTTGCCAAGGTTGGAGACCCCTGGCTTACATCACTCCAGAAATATTTGAAAACTCCTCTCTATTCGCAAGTCTGGAGGTTCCAAGGGTCTCTCAAATGAGGATTAGCGAAGAAGAAGAATTGCCCTGACAAAGATGGGACCAGGCTGCCGATGTTGGCTTCTCCAAGCTTCCTACTTTGACAAATCTCTCAAAAGTTCCCTTCGGTTTTTTGTGTTTTTTTTTTAAAAAGGGTCTTTTTAAACATTTGCATTCAGATTTATATATATATATATTTTGAGACACTTTTTTTTCCTTTTTCCCCAGAAAGGTCAGATCTTTTGACCAGGCTTGCAAGACCGATGAATCTCACCAAATAGGTACATATGAATGTAGGAAGTTAGCACCCACCCCTCTCCTAGAAGAATGAAATATTCTAGGAAATATTAAAAAGGCAGAATATTATACCTCCCTGGATGACAAAAGGAAAAAAAAAAACATTTTTTTAGGCATGAAGCAGATCAGGGGTGCTATTCGTCAGATTCTGACAGGTTCTGGCGAACCGGCAGTGGAAATTTTGAGTTCGGAAAACCGGCAAATACCACCTCTCGCTGGCCCCAGTGTGGGGTGGGAATGGAGATTTTATTTATTTATTTATTATATTTCTATACCGCCTTTCTCCCGTAGGACTCAAGGCGGTGTACAGTCAAGAAAAATATAGACACACAAACATCATAAAATTGCTAATTAAAATTGTTACTTAGTTTGGTCAATTAAATAAAACCCAGAATTAGATAACATTTAAAAAATCATTTGCATGTTTGTATGTTTAGCCCTGCCTGTTGGAACATCAGGGTTTTGAGGGCACGGCGGAAAGCACGGAGATCAGGGATATTCCGTATCTCCGGGGGCAGTTCATTCCAAAGGGTTGGAGCCCCCACAGAGAAGGCCCTCCCCCTGGGAGTCGCCAGTCGACATAATTTGACTGACGGTACCCTGAGTAGTCCCTCCCTGTGAGAATGAACTGGTCGGTGGGAGGCTATTGGTGGCAAAAGACGGTCTCGTAGGTACCCAGGTCCTAAGCCATGGAGCGCTTTAAAGGTGATAACTAACACCTTGAATCGCACCCGGAAGACCACCGGGAGCCAGTGCAGCTCGCGTAGGAGATATTTTGCAATATCCTTCCCCCAGAAGTGGGGAGAGAATGGGGATTTTGCAGTATCCTTCCCCTGCCATGCCCACCAAGCCACCCCACCCCCACCAAGCCACGCCCACAGAACCGGTAGTAAAAAAAATTGAATTCCACCACTGAAGCAGACTCACTCTTAATATCCCCCCCTCCTCAATAGCCCACAGCAGATGTCAGCACTTAAGAGATAAAGAGACAGCTAGATCTATTCATAAGCAAATGCCCTCACCCAAGATCCAAGAAAGGGAGGATTAGCCCTCTACCCATTTAGCAACAGACCTTACCACATGGCAGTTGGGGAGATTGCATCACCCAGCAAGGCTCAACCAAGCCTGGGACTCAAAAGACAACCTACAAAGTTACCCCTGCATGGCTCCATGGAAGTCTGACAACCAATCAGAATACAAGTTCAAAGCCCAACAGATGGAATAAATCTCTCTCACACACACTTGCTTTTTTTTTGCCCAGGACCTCAAAACCACGTGGTCCTGTCCACCATTAAACCATCTTTCCAAGCAGTCCAGATTTCCAGTGTCTTTCTCCCCATTTGGAACTGAACCCAGATGGACATTTCTTCCAACACAAACAAGACTTTTATTTACAAATAAAATAAAATAAAATACAAATAATACCCAGAAGCAAGTCCCAAAAGGGCACAACCTTGCTTGGAGCGGACCTCTTTTATACATATTTTCGAAATGCATATTGCCATGGATCAATCCTGGGAGCCCGCATCACACTAAACCGGTAATTAATAGCAACACAATCCATAATGCATATATTTCAGGAGTCATAGTAACACAGTTCAACCAGACCCTACAAGGGATGCTAAAACCTTCATCTGATCAATCACATTCCTGCACTAAAAGCATTCTTAAGTGACTTCATACCAGGGTCTTGTCCATCACCTTAATAAATGGACATTCTTGGGCAGGAAGGCGATAGTCTGGCCTCCATTATTGCTGTCATCCTTGCCTAACAAAGCTGTTCAACCAATGAATAATCACCCCAATAGATGCAAAGCAACATCCCCAAAAAGGTAAAAGTAAAGGTTCCCCTTGAACATATGTGCTTGCTAGTTGTTCCTGACTCTAGGGGGCGGTGCTCATCTCCATTTCAAAACCAAAGTGCCAGCGCTGTCCGAAGACGTCTCCGTGGTCATGTAGCCGGCATGACTAAACGCCAAATGCGCACGGAACGCTGTTCCCTTCCCACCAAAGATGGTCCCTAAATTTTCTACTTGCATTTTTTACCTGCTTTCGAACTGTTAGGTTGGCAGAAGCTGGGACAAGTCACTTCAGCTCACCCCATTATGCGGCACTAGGGACTCGAACCGCTGAACTGCCGAACTTGGCCATTTTAAGATTTGTGGACTACAACTTCCAGAATTCAACATGGCTGGCTTGGGGACTTCTGGGAGCTGAAGTCCGCAAACCTTAAAGGTTGCCAAGTTTGGAGACCCCTATGCAAAATAATACTTGAATTAAAATATATGAAAGGGAGTTTCATCCAACAGTTTCATCCAATCTTGCACAGCGGTTGGTAAACATACTTATTTCAATCAGAATAAGAGCTGGAAGGGACTTTGGAGGTCTTCTAGTCCAACCCCCTGCTCAGGCAGGAAATACTATACCATTCCAGACAAATGTCTGTCCAATCTTTTTTTTTTCAAAACGTCCAATGTTGGAGCACCCACAACTTCTGGTGGCAAGCTGTTCCACTGGTTAATTGTCCCCACTGTTAGGAAGTTTCTCCTTAATTCCAGTTTGCTTCTCTATTTGGTTAGTTTCCATCCATTGTTTCAAAACATTGTTTTGTTCAATTTATGGTTGGTCACCATGCAGCCAGATGTTTTGTTAATTTGTTTTTATCATTTTCATTTATTTATTATTAAATTTAGATGCCACCCTTCTCATTGTCAAGCAACACTGGTGGCTTATAACTGCTACGAAGACAAAGATAGAAAACATAAAATATTCAATTGATATCCCATTGTCCTTGCTGGAACTCAAGATTTGATGTGGCTTTTAAAAACTGGATTGTTGATATGTTTTACATGCAAACGGGAACCAAGCCAGTCCCCTCCTTGGTTATGTGTTTTTGTTTTAAATGTGGAAATAAGTTATTTTTACATGCAAATATTAACTAAAATGATTCCACAGTTTCTCTGTCCATCTAGTCTAGCTCAATTGTCTCAACCTTGGCCACTAAGACGGGTGGACTTCAACTCCCAGAATTCCCCAGCCAGCATAGCTGGCTGGGGAATTCTGGGAGTTGAAGTCCACCCGTCTTAAAGTGGCCAAGGTTGAGGGACTTTGCTTTGTACAGGCTCAGTGTGCTGTGGGTCCCAGCTCCCCCTTCCAAAAATGGGGCGCCAGGAATCCCATCCACAGGGGATAATGGAAGGCAACCAGCATATCTGAAGGGCGCCCGGTTGGAGAAGCCAAGCGGAACGCTCCACACAGGCCTCCCTTCGAGAATCGCCGTTGCTAGGAGACGCAGGTTTTTTTTCTTTTCCCCCTCCATCCGGGGACCTCGCAGAGTCACCTGACCAGATGCCTCGTCGCCCATTGGCCGCGAGTAAAGCCACGTGGCCCTGACTCCGGCGTGGAAAAACAGCGGCCCAGTCGCCGTTGCTAGGCGACGGGAGCGAAGGAGGCCGCGGCCTACTCGGCGTTATCCGTCGCGGCAGGTAAGGCGGGACAGGCGATGCCTCACCCCCCGCGCCGCCGGGAGGACCGGTGGAAAGGAACCCCCGGCCCGTCCGGAGATGGTCGATTGGAAGCTTTTTCTCCGGCTCTTCCAACGTTGTGCCGGACTACAACTCCCATGCTCCACAGCCATCCCGCTGCGATTGCGCGGGGGGGGGGGAATGCTCGCCTTTGGAGTCCAATATCAAGTGTGGGGTGGGGAGAGCTGTGGGCTAAATCCCGGGATGCTCAGCCATCGTGGCGGGGGAGCATGGAGGTTGTAGTCCCGTGCAACTTGAAGGGCCGCTGCATTCTGATATTGGAAAGGGAGTGACTTTTGAATGGCACTCTGCACATGCTCAGGGTAATTGCTTAATGACGTGTTCTTGGCCAAATGGCCACCCAGCATCTCTGCCTGGGAAAAGCTCTACCTGTTGGGCGTCTGCCTGTTCCAAGGCCACACGCATCAGGACAGGTAGTCCTCGACTTACGACCACAAGGGAGCCCACCGTCTCTTGTTTTAACTGAGTCATTGGTTAAGTGAGTTTTGCCTCGTTTTAGGACCGTCCTTGCCAGTGTTGTTAAGCGAATCACTGCCGTTTGTTAAATTTGTAACACGGTTGTTAAGTGAACCTGGCTTCTTCCCCGTTGACTTTGCTTGTCAGAAGGTCGCAAAAAGGGGGATCACGTGATCCCGGGGACACTGCGACCGTCATAAATAGGAGTCCTTTGCCAAGCATCTGAATTTTGAACGCATGATTATGGGGATGCTGCAATCAAAGGTCATAAGTGTGAAAAATGGTCGTAAGTCCCTTTTTTCGGTGCTGTTGTAACTTTGAACGGTCACTAAGTCTGCATTACTATTAATCTTCACATCGTTCCCATCACCCATCTCCTTCCACTTATGACTGCATGACTAACTTTGTTGCTTGTATCCTTAAGATTTATATATATATATATATATATATTTTAATTTGATTTATATGCCGCCCTTCTCCGGAGACTCAGGGCGGCTTACAATGCGTTAAGCAATAGCCTTCATACTTTTGTATATTTTATACAAAGTCAGCTTATTGCCCCCACAAACTGGGTCCTCATTTCACCTACCTTAGAAAGGATGGAAGGCTGAGTCAACCTTGAGCCTTGGAGAGATTCGAACCAGCAGAAATTGCAGGCAGCTGTGTTAATAACAGGGTGCATTAAACCACTGTACTATCAAGGCTCTTTTTTATTGCTATTGTTTCCTGATTGCTTATTTGTAACATATCTTTTCTTTTATGTACACTGAGAGCCTATGCACCAAAGACAAATTCCTTGTGAGCCCAATTACACTTGGCCAATAAAAAATTCTATTCTATTCTATTCTATTCTATTCTATTCTATTCTATTCTATTCTATTCTATTCTATTCTACTCTACTCTACTCTACTCTACTCTACTCTACTCTACTCTACTCTACTCTACTCCATTCCATATTTTCTATTCTATTCCATTCCATATTTTCTTTTCTTTTTTTCTTTTCTATTCCTCTCTACTCTACTCCACTCCACTCCATATTTCCTTTCCTTTCCTTTCCTTTCCTTTTCCTTCCCTTCCCTTCCCTTCCCTTCCCTTCCCTTCCCTTCCCTTTCCTTTCCTTTCCTTTCCTTTCCTTTCCTTTCCCTTTTTCTACTCCACTCCACTCCACTCCATTCTATTCTATTCCTCTTCCTCTTCTCTTCTATTCTGTAAACTGTTGTAAGCTGAGGACTACCTGTCATTTTGCAGAGCTTAGAGTTTAAAATGAAAGGCTTTGAGGATTAGAATCCAGACCCAGTTAAGAGTTCAGGGGGAAAAAATAGTTTCTTGGCACAAAAATAGTACACAAAAAAAAATTTTTTAAATCAACCCCCTCCAAGAGTTAAGCTATTATTTTTTTAAAAAAATACTTTTAAATTACTCTTTCTGTACCACTAGTTTTTATAAATTACTATTTCACATAAGGAATAATTAGCATTTGCAAGTTATTTAAGAGCCCCTCTTGATCTTCCTTCTTTTCTCAGAATATTCTGGGACTAGACTAGACTAGACTAGACTAAATCTTTATTGGCCAAGTGTGATTGGATACACAAGGAATTTGTCTTTGGTGCATAAGCTCTTGTACATAAAAAAATACATTAGTCAAGAATCATAAAATGAAACACTTAGTGATAGTCATAGGTTACTAATAAGCAATAAAATCATATTAGGAAACTAAATAAAACAATATAAATCATAAAGATACAAGCAACAAGGTTATAGTCATAAGTGGGAGGAGATAGAATAGGAAGGATGAGAAGAAGAATAGTAATACAATCTTAGTAAATAGTTTGACAGTGTTGTGGGAATTAGTTGTTTACCAGAGTGATGGCATTGGGGGGGGGGGGGGGACCTGTCCTAATTATTCAGCCATACAATACATTAAAATGTTAAGCAGTTTATACATTAGCCAAATGTACAAACTCAGACGTCATAGTTGGAAGCCATGGTCTATATAATATGTGAACCAAACTGACAGGTATGTTAAAAACAAGCTTAAATGCAAAACCTGGATCCAGCAAATTTCCTTTATTTGAGTTTGCTGTCTGAATAGTTTATTGGCTGTAGGATAATTTCCAGCCCACCTGGAAACCTGCTTAAAACAATCTGTTGTCTTTGCATGCTGAGCTACTGAAATTATTTTGTGGGATGCTTGTGCTGTTACGTTTCTTGGTATTAAAACTTTTGTCCCACGCTTCCACGATTTATTTGTTCAATTTCTATTGCCGTCAATCTCCGCCAGTGACTCTGGGTGGCTTATAATTCTAAAATTACAAAACAGTTAAAGCAATTAATATAATTAAAAATACCACATATACGCACACTGCACAGTTAGCCAACTAACAGTAAAAGCCAAGAAACTGGGCCCTTAGCACATTTTGAGACCCAGGCTTGTTACACAGTTGTTATATAATGTCCACCACCTTAGGTAAATTTTCAAATTTTAATCAAGATAATCCACGATCAATTTGCATGTGTAAGGAGGCTGTCATAAAAGTGTGTTAGGGAAGCAGAGCTGGGATTTTTTTGTTTGTTTGTTTCAAATTATCATTTGGACGTGTTTGCTCTTATTTAAATTTTATATACAATGTTACACTTCGACATTGTATTTCTACAAAACCCAGGATCCCTTTGTAAAGGGCAATTTCTAAATTTGATGAATAAGATTACAGGTAATCCGCGATTTACAACCACAGTTGAGCCCAAAATTCCTGTTGTTAAGTGAGACTGCAACTTGTCAATCTCCAAGCATCTGAATTTCGATCGCATGACCATGGGGATGCTGCAGCAGTCATAAGTGTGAAAAATGGTCATAAGTCACTTCAGTGCCATTTATTTATTTATTATTTATTTATTTATTTATTTTTAATTTTGATTTATATGCCGCCCTTCTCCGGAGACTCAGGGCGGCTTACAATGCGTTAAGCAATAGCCTTCATCCTTTTGTATATTTATACAAATTCAGCTTATTGCCCCCACAAACTGGGTCCTCAATTTACCTACCTTAGAAAGGATGGAAGGCTGAGTCAACCTTGAGCCTGGCGAGATTCAAACCTGCAGTAATTGCAGGCAGCTGGTCTTAATAACAGGGTGCTTTAGACCACTGTACTACCAAGGCTCCTTTATTTATTGATTTATTTATTTATTGGTTCGATTTATATGCCGCCCTTCTCCGGAGACTCAGGGCGGCTTACAATGCGTTAAGCAATTAATGCCGCAAGGGTCGGTCCTCTCGCCGCTCCTGTTCAACATTTATGTGAAGCCGCTGGGTGAGATCATCCGTGGTTTTGGGGTGCGATACCATCTGTACGCTGATGACACTCAGCTGTACATCTCCACCCCAGACCACCCCAATGATGCCCTCGAAGTGATGTCCCAGTGTCTGGAGGCCGTGGGGTCTGGATGGGGAGGAACAGGCTTCGACTCAACCCTTCCAAGACTGAGTGGCTGTGGATACTGGCGTCCCGATATAGCCAGCTGGTGCCATCGCTGGCTATTGGGGGCGAGTCACTGACCCCCACAGAGGGGGCTCGCAACTTGGGTGTCCTCCTGGACACACGGCTGTCTTTAGAAGAGCATATGACAGCCATGGCCAGGGGGGCTTTTTATCAGGTCCGCCTGATACGCCAGTTGCGCCCCTTTCTGGATCGGGACTCCTTGTGCATGGTCACTCATGCCCTGGTCACGTCACGCCTGGACTACTGCAATGCTCTCTACATGGGGCTCCCCTTGAGGAGCACCCGGAGGCTCCAGCTGGTGCAGAATGCGGCTGCGCGGGTGATTATGGGAGCGACATGGCGCTCCCATGTAACACCTCTCCTGCGCGAGCTGCATTGGCTCCCGGTGGTCTTCCGGGTGCACTTTAAGGTGTTGGTTCTCATCTTTAAAGCGCTCCATGGCTTAGGGCCAGGGTATTTGCGAGACCGCCTGCTGCTACCGATAACCTCCCACCGGCCAATACGCTCTCACAGAGAGGGCCTCCTCGGGGTGCCCTCGGTCAGGCAATGTCGGCTGGCGGCCCCCAGGGGGCGAGCCTTCTCTGTGGGGGCACCCGCCCTGTGGAATGAGCTGCCTCCTGGAATACGACTGATCCCGGACCTCCGGACCTTCCGTAAAGCCCTGAAGACGTTTTTATTCCACCAAGCCAGCCTAGCCTAAATGGTTTTTAATTGTGATTTTAAATTTTATGGATTTGGGGGTTTTAAATTGGGAAGCTAATGATTTAATTCTTTTTTAATTATCTTAACCTTTGTATTTGTATGTTTTTTAATCTTGGCTGTTCACCGCCCTGAGTCCCCTCTGGGAGAAGGGTGGTATACAAATTAAATTAATAAAATAATAAAAATAATAATAGCCTTCATACTTTTGTATATACCTGCTTAGTAGGGCTTTCGGCCCCTCCTAAGCGGTGTTCTTTTTTATACAAAGTCATCTTATTGCCCCCACAATCCGGGTCCTCATTTTACCTACCTCGGAGGGATGGAAGGCTGAGTCAACCTTGAGCCTGGTGAGATTTGAACTCGCAGTAATTGCAGGCAGCCAGCAGCTAAGTGCTACTTAAGTGCTACTTAACAGCGCTTTAGTCTGCTGCTCCACCAAGGCTCCTTAAATTGTGACTTTGAACTGTAAGCAAACTGTTGTAAGTCAAGGAGTACCTATATTTTGGTGTGACAAATAATCTTGGGACAAAGCCAGTTTAAAAAAGTAGATGAGCGTTTGTATGAGCAGGCTACGATCTAGCACAGAAATTACCTACTGAAGTTAAGTTGCAATGAGGCTTATGGGTCGCTGCACGATCTCCAATAATTTATGCCATAAAATGGCAAGTTACATTGAATTTGTCCTTTGCACTAGGATGAAAATGAGATTTCTACAAGAGGTGAAACTTTGCGCTAGTTAGTAGAATGACCCTTTCAATGGATGAACGAAAACAGAACCATAATTTCTGTTGTTAAACAAGTCAGTTTATAAAATGAGCCATATCTGGTTTTACATGTAGTCCTCGAGTTACGGCCACAATTGAGCCTATAATTTCTGCTGCTAAATGAAACAGTTGTTAAGTGAGTTACGCCTCATTTTACGACATTTCTTGTTAAGTGAATCACTGCAGTCGTTAAATTGGTTACACAGTTGTTAAGTGAATCTTCCCCCCCCCCCATTGCTTGTCAGAAAGTCACAAAAGGTGATCACATGACCCCGGGAGACTGCAACCGTCATAAATATGAGTCAGTTGCCAAGCATCTGAATTTTGATCACGTGACCACGGGGGAAGGCTGCAATGGTCGTAAGTGTGAAAAACTGTCCTCAGTCACTCTTTTCAGTGCCGCTGTAAGTTTGAACGGTCACTAAATGAACTGTTGTAAGGTCGAAGGTGACCTGTATTATTTTTTTGCTGTGGTTGTTAAATGAATAAGTACAGTTAATTGAGTCACACAGTTGTTAAATGAATTACACAGTTGTTAAGTGAATCACACAGGTGTTAAATGAATCCAGCTTCCCCCATTCATTTTGCTTGTCGGAATCTGGTTGAGAAGATCGCCAGTGGCGATCACATGATCTGCAGGCCGATCACATGATCTGATGCAACCCTCCTAAATATATGCCACTTACCCACATTTTGATCATGTGACCACGGGGATGCTGGGATGGTCTTAAGTGTGAGGACCCTTGTAACTTCAAATGGCCACTAACAAACAGTTGCAAAGGACTGAGGACCTTGATGGAGGAAGGAAAAAGGGAGAAGAAAAATAGCCAGATATGGCACATTCTGATCCTCAGAGCTGTGGTTGGAAATAATCAGAATTAAGGTACAGTTGAGCCCTTGTTAATACTTTTGACTAATGGGGGTGTAGAGTTTTATTTCATTGTATAATTAAGGAAAGATATCCGTGAGCTTTGTTTGATTCATGGTGATCCCTAGACATATCTGTGTATTTTTCTTGGCAACCATATGAAATTGCTATGCTGTTGCCTTCGTCTCGGATTTTTTTTTTTTTTTAAAAAAAACCTTCACTGTTTAGCTTATATGTGTTATACTTTTCTGGTGGTGGTCCCATTAATACCCGTCCAGAATCTCTCCTTGCTTAACTTACTTTGAGAAAGGTTGATTATACAATTCTACGTTACATTTAGAATTTAGAATAGAATCGAGCTGGAAGAGACCTTGGAGGTCTGCTGCTGTTAAAGTAGCACTTAGCTGCCAGCTGCCTGCAATTACTGCGAGTTCAAATCTCACCAGGCTCAAGGTTGACTCAGCCTTCCATCCTTTCTAAGGTAGCTAAAATGAGGACCCGGGTTGTGGGGGCAATAAGATAACTTTGTATAAAAATAGAACACCGTTTAGGGGGGGCCGAAAGCCCTACTAAGCAGGTATATACAAAAGGATGAAGGCTATTGCTTAACGCATTGTAAGCCGCCCTGAGTCTCTGGAGAAGGGCAGCATATAAATCGAACTAATACAATAGATAATTTTTTTTTTTTTTTTTTTTTTTTTAATTTGATTTATATGCCGCCCTTCTCCGGAGACTCAGGGCGGCTTACAATGTGCTCAGCAATAGCCTTCATACTTTTGTATATTTTATACAAAGTCAGCTTATTGCCCCCACAAACTGGGTCCTCATTTAACCTACCTTAGAAAGGATGGAAGGCTGAGTCAACCTTGAGCCTTGGAGAGATTCGAACCAGCAGAAATTGCAGGCAGCTGTGTTAATAACAGGGTGCTTTAAACCACTGTAGTACCAAGGCTCTAAATAATAAACTCTGTTATTCTATTCTATTTTATTCTAAATCCGTTTGCTTTTACGGTCTTTGTTGACGGGGTAACCCACAGGTTCTCAAATCTCAGGGTCTTTTAAGATGCATGGACTTCAACTCCCAGAATTCCCTAGCTGGCCAAGTGTCTGAGGTGGAGAGACAAGGGATGGCGGAAGACAATAATCGAGGCAATAATTGCCCAACTTTACATAAGAAAAGGCACCCTGGTGCGTTTCATGCCTCAGCAGTCATTAACCTAATTTCTGATCTGATCTTAGAACAGATTTGTTCCCATTCAAAGAGGATATTTGTAGCTCAGGGTTGTACTGATTTCCACTCTCTGGTGCTCTATGAGCTTGGTAGTTTTCGTGCAGGCATTTTAGTATCCAACTAAGAGCCTTGGTGGCGCAGCAGACTAAAGTGCTGTTAAGTAGCACCAGCTGCCTGCAATTACTGCGAGTTCGAATCTCACCAGGCTCAAGGTTGACTCAGCCTTCCATCCTTCCGAGGGAGGTAAAATGAGGACCCGGATTGTGGGGGCAATAAGCTGACTTTGTATAAAAAAAGAACACCGCTTGGGGGGGGGGGGGCGAAAGCCCTACTAAGCAGGTATATACAAAAGTATGAAGGCTATTGCTTAATGCATTGTAAGGCGCCCTGAGTCTCCGGATAAGGGCGGCATATAAATCGAACCAATAAATATATAAATTGAACTAATAAATGTATAAATCAAACTAAATAAATATATAAATTGAACTATATCAGTGATGGCTAACCTTTTCCGGACTGAGTGCTCAAAGCACGCATTCGCACACTAATGCGTGTGCACCCGATCCCCCAAAATGCAATGTGTGCATGGCCTCCGCACATACGCCCCACCCTGCACATGTGCGCACACACCCCACATGCACCCCGCCTCAGCATGGATGCGCACGTGCCCGCTGGCATGACCTGCCCCCCACGCATGCGTGGTAGAGACCCAAAGAGCAACTGGCCAGAGAGAGGCGCGTGCACATGCGTGGCAGAGCTGAACAGGGTCGACGGCTCGCATACCCACAGAGAGGGCGCTGCGTGCCACCTCTGGCGTGCGCCATAGGTTCGCCATCACAGACCTCTACCATTTCAGATAAGTGTCTGTCTCGTTTCTTCTTAAAAACCTCCAGTGATGGAGCGCGCACGATTTTTGAAGGCAACTTCTGCTTCACTGGCTAATTGTCCTCACTGTTAGGAAGTGTTGTGGCCCGCCAGCGGCCTGCGCGGATCGTGGCTGATCCCGACGATGAGGAGGCTGGTGTGGGGTCGCGCCAGCAGCCTGCGCAGCCGGCGCTCGCGTCAGACAGCGAGGAGGCTGAAGAGGATGTGGTGCCAGAGGCAGAGACTCAGCCAGGGCCTTCAGAACCTCCAGAGGCTCCTTCCAGTGGAGAGAGCGAAGTGGAGGAGCCTCTCCTCAATGCTCGAGCACGCAGGGCTGCCAAAAGGCAGGAGTGGCTACTCAGGAGGACGAGGTCTCCTCGAGAGTAAGGCTTGAGGATAATCGGCCACTCCCTTAGCCTATTTAAGTCACATGCCGTTAGTAAGTTTCTTGCTGGAAACAACTTGTAATTATCATCAGAGCATTTTTGGAAAAGTCTTATCGTATCTTGTTTTCTCGGCTGATTGTCAACCTTTGCCGGACTCTGGTTTATTCTTGCTACTTAATAAATTTGATAAGGACCGTTGGTGTGTGTCAATATCCTCGGGAATCCGGAGCTGGGGCAGAACAGGAAGTTTATAATTTATGTAAGTGTGAAGTCACTTTTTCCAGCGATGTTGTCACTTCGAACGGTCACTAAATGAGCTACAGTTGACAACTACCCGTATGGAGTCTATTTTGATACCCGTAAAGCCTATGAGGCATGCCAATGAGTTTGGTGTAATGGTTAGAGCTTCAGGCTAGAAACCAGGTAAATTGATGGTAAGTTCTAGTCCTGTTTCAGGCACGAAAACTGACCGAGTGACTTTGGGGCAGTCATTGCCTCCCAGCCCTCCGCATAAGATCTGTTGCAATGAATGGATCGACATTTGGTTCATCTGAAAAAAAAGTGGAAGCTGGATTTGTGGCGAAAATGCTAGGAAGAAAAATAAATGTAACGGAGGGTCATGATAAAAATATTACAATTCCTGTATTTTTTTTAAAAAAGGATATTTATAGTACGGTCTTGCAGTTCATGCATCATTATGGCAGTGTATTTTGCCTTTGCTATTTTCTGGGATAACAGAAGCAGAATAACAGAGAGGGAAGGGACCTTGGAGGTCTTCTAGTCCAACCCCCTACTTAAGCAGGAGACCTTGTATCATTTCAGACAAATGGTTGTCCAGTCTCTTCTTAGAAACCTCCAGAGTTGGAGCATCCACAGCTTCTGGAGGCAAGTCGTTCCACTGGTGAATTGTTCTCACTGTCAGGAAATTTCTCCTTAGTTCTACGTTGCTTCTCCCCTTGATTAGTTTCCATCCATTGCTTCTTGTCCTGCCTTCAGGTGCTTTGGAGAATAGCTTGACTGCCTCTTCTTTGGGGCAACCCCCGAGATATTGGAAGACTGCTATCATGTCTCCCCTAGTCCTTCTTTTCACTAGACTAGCCATGCCCAGTTCCTGCAACTGTTCTTCCTATATTTTAGCCTCCAGTCCCCTCATCCTCTTTGTTGCTCTTCTCTGCACTTGCTAAAGAGAATCCGGAAACAGTGCAGAAGAGACTCCCTCTTCTTTGAGGCATCCCCTCAAATATTGGAAGATGCTCTCATGTTACCTTTAATTATTCTTTTCATTAAACTAGAAATACCTAATTCTTGCAACCGTCCTTCATATGTTTTTGCCTCTCCAGTCCCCTAATCTTCTTTGTTGCTCTTCTCTGCACTCTTTCCAGAGTCTCAACACCTTTTTTTATATAATATGGGGGACAAAACTGAAGTTGATGGTTTTCAACTAATCATTTTTAGGGTGATGATGCCCCATTCCAGGATGAAGCAGGACTGGCCCTCCCTTAGCTTTTTAAATGGGCCAACACTTATTAGCTAAATGCTGCCACCTGCCTGAGCTTTAAAGAGGAATTTAGGAAGTGTTGACCTAGAAGAGGAGCAGGAAAATGATCAGATTTAGGGTGGTTTCTAGAGTAAATCTAGAAGAAGAATATAGATTATTACTAATAGTCACCAAGCGATTTTCTATTCCACAGCTAGTAAGGAAATTGTGAAGAGGAATAGAATTCTTAGTGCCGAAAGTGCTCGGAGTTAATCTAGCATTAGATGCAAAAAAAATCCCTTCAAGTCATCTCCAAGAGGAGAAAACCTGTAGCATATACTACAGGTAGCCCTCGACTTACGACCACAATTGAGTCCGAAATTTCTGTTGTTAAGTGAGACATCTAAGTAAAGTTTTGCCCCGTTTTACGACTTTTCTTGCCAGGGTTGTTAAGTGACTCACTGGGGTTGTAAAAGTTAGTGACACGGTCGTTAAGTGAATCTGGCTTCCCCATGGACTTCGCTTGTCAGAAGTTCGCAAAAGGGGATCACGTGATCCCGGGAACACTGCAACCGTCTTTCTTTCTTTCTTTCTTTCTTTCTTTCTTTCTTTCTTTCTTTCTTTCTTTATTTATTTATTTATTTATTTATTTATTTATTTATTTATTCAATTTGTAACCCGCCCTTCTCCTAGTGGACTCAGGGCGGTGCACAGCCAGAACTAAAACACATACCAATACAAAATTTTAAATTTTAAAAGAATTTTATAACTTTGGCCCAAAATTTAAAACATTCAAACTAAAACCCATTGACAATTTAAAAGGCTAAAAAATAAATATGAGTCCGTGGCCAAGCAGTGCTATTGCTACTCAGAACAGCATACAAAATGCTGTTGCCTCATGGGGCCTCCCCACCTTTTGAGTGAAAAATCCTTCCCCCTGCAGCCTGTCCAGTCCCACTTACAATTAATCTGATTCAGATATGAAAAATATCGGAACGATTTGAAAGACGGTTTCGAGATACGTATTGCAAAAGCTTTATCTAGCGGTACGTTCAGTAATCCATATTCGAATTATATTGCAGTTCTCCTTGTTGACATTTGATGATGGGTGATGTGCTCGCTTATGAAGCGGAGCTGCTGGGAATGGTGAAAGAGGTAAGTTTTTCTGAATTTTTGACACGTTGAGCCCCAAAGGTTTACCGCCCCTGGGATGGAAGAAGGTGCCAAGCCCTTTGCCATGGATTTATTTATAAATCCAATGTGTAGGCTGGCTGTCTTGTAATGTCTCTGGGTGGTTCACAAATTAAAAACACATCCTGTGAAATAAAAACAGAGACAGTGATAATATGGAGACTAAAGAAAAAGATAGGTAATCCTTCACTTACAACCACCATTGAGACCAACCTTTCTGTCGCTAAGCGAGACAGTGTAAATGACTTTTGCTCCATTTTAAGACCTTTCTTGCCACCGTTGTTAAGTGAATCACTGCAGTTGTTCATTTACAAACACGGTTGTTAAGTGAATCTGGCTTTCCCATTGAGTTTACTTGTCAGAAGGTCGCAAAAGGGGATCATAGGACCCCGGGACACAACAACGGTCGTAAGTATGAGTCAGTTGCCAAGCCTCTGAATTTTGATCATGTGAGCATGGGGATGCTGCAACCGTTGCAATTGTGAAAAACGTTCATAAATCACTTTTTTCACTGCTGTTGTAACTTCAAGCGGTCACTAAATGAATAGTATCTTCCCCCTGAGGCCCTGCAGCCTTATGTACCACGGAAAACGCCTGGAAATGTTTTCGGTAATACCCAAAGGTGTTTTTTCAAGAGGCAACTGGACTTTCTGGTTTTTCTTTGAAGACGTTTCACTTCTCACCCAAGAAGCTTCTTCAGCTCTGACTGGATGGTGGGGAATGGAAGGATTTATACTCCTTGCCGACAGCTGGTCATCTGCATCCTTTTTTAGAGAGTCATTGAGGCTACCTGGAAGTTTGTCTGTGTCCTCAGGGTCACCTGAGTGGTGCCAATGGGTGGGGAGCCTTCCGGGAACTGCTGAAAGGAGCTGTGTTCAGAAGTTCCAAGAAGGCTCCACACCCATTTCACCAGGAAAATGTTCTGTCCCCAACCACACGCACACACACCAACAGATGTTCAAGAGTTAAAGACCAAACCAGCCGGCAAAATCCTTTTCCTTATGATAACGGAACTTGGCAACAACCTAGTGGCTGCCTGCCAAGAGTTTATTATTTACGAAGAGAGATAACTTCTACCCACTTCTGATACATCAAAAGAAACAGCTCAATAATTACAGAGTCAATCAAGTCCAGAGTTAATCCAGCAAAGTCTATAGCAAAAAGTCCGGCAATGCAGAATGTCATGGAAGCTTTCAGCTTTGTTCGTCAGAAGGTTTGACTGGCCACCACGCTCCCTTTTATATCCTATGGGGTGTGGTCCAGTGACTCAGCCTAATCTCGGGCACGCCTTTTCTTCTGTTGCGCGCGCTTATCTCTGCGACGCTGGCGTGGATCCAGCCAAGACTCATTACCTTCATCACTGTCCACCTGTGGCTGCGTGGATGTGCTTGGCCCCGGCCCTATCTCTTGCCCTTCGGCGGACACCGAAGGCATTGCCAGAGAGGAGGGTCCTGGAGAGGGAGGCCTTGCCAACTCCTCTCCTTCGCTCTTGAAGTCCTCTCCTGCCGATGACACAGGCTCAGGTAACGGAGCCACAACAGAAAAAGGAGGAGGAAGAAGAGGACAGGAAAAGGAGGAGGGGGGCTGTGGGGTCCTTGGTGCTAGCTTGTTTATTTTCTTGAAGATGTTTTCTGACCGAACTAGGTAACGTCATCAAATCACCAGAAGGGATTTGGTCTCTATTTATATACAAGTGTTATTAGACAACCCTTTTGTGTCTCCTAAACGGGAAGCCAATGAGTCAAGAGGCAACTGGACTTTGGTTTTTTTTTTCTTTTGAAGAAGTTTCCCTCCTCCTCCTAGAAGCTTCTTCAGCTCTGACTGGATGGTGGGGGATGGAAGGATTGATATTCCTTGCAGACAAAGCTGGTCATTTGCATCCTTTTTAGAGGGTCGTTGAGGCCACTTGGAGATTTATCTGTCTCCTCAGGGTCACCTGAGTGGTGCAAATGGTTCCTGTCGTCTGCAATTTTTCCCTCTGGAAATCCATTCCTCCTCCCACACCATTCAAAGGGTGTTTGAACAATTTGGGATGAAAATTGCAAACTACAGGAACCAGGAGCACCACTCAGGTGACCCCGAGGACACAGATAAACCTCCAAGTGGCCTCAATAATTCTCTAAAAGGATGCAAATGAGCAGCTTTGTCTGCAAAGAATATAAATCCTTCCCTTCCCCATCAACCAGTCAGAGCCGAAGAAGCTCCTTGGATGAGAAGCGAAACGTCTTCAAAGAATAAAACCTGGTGGCGCGGCAGACTAAAGCACTGTTATTAACATCAGCTGTCTGCAATTACTGTAAGTTCGAATCTCCCCAGGCTCAAGGTTGACTCAGCCTTCCATTCTTTCTAAGGTGGGTAAAATGAGGACCCAGATTGTGGGGGCAATAAGCTGACTTTGTATAAATATACAAAAGGATGAAGGCTATTGCTTAACGCACTGTAAGCCCCCCTGAGTCTCTGGAGAAGGGCGGCATATAAATCAAATTAAAAAAAAAATAAAAAAACCCAGAAAATCCAGTTGCCTCTTGAAAAATAAGGCACCTTTGGGACAACTGTAACCTGGATGACTGAAAATCTCCATAGACGTTTTCGGTAATATTTCTTGGCCGATGGTCTTTCATGAGAAACATGTTACAGATTCTCCTTTGCCTTCTTGCCTTTGCAGTATTTGGATTTTGCGGAATTTGAAGACACGGTGAAAACATTTACCAAAGAATGCAAAATCAAAGGGAAACCGCTCCCCAAAACTAGAAGCAATTCTGCTAAAGACTCCAAGGCTCTCATCATTCAGGTAATGCTTCCTTTATGGGTGTGGGTATGCAAGCATCATCATCATCATCATCATCATCATCATCAAGAGTTGGAAGTGTTCTGTCCCCGTCTCACAGACACGCACAAATAGACAGCCGGGGGTTAAATAAACTGGCAGACAACCAATTCTTCCGATAAGACGCTTGGCAGCAACCCAGTAGCTGCTTGCCAAGAATTTTTACTCAATAAACAAAATACCCACAGTCAAGCATTGTCCAGTTCGTAAAATAAATCCAAGGCCGATAATGTTGTTTCCAAAGATGCAATGTGACTCGATAGTAGTTTTGTCTGTCACAGAGTCTCAATGGCCACCTCACCCCCTTTTATCCCCTGTGGGGTGTGGTCCAGTGACTCAGCCTAATCTCTGGCACGCCTTTTCTTTTGTTGCGCGTGCTTATCTCTGCGATGCTGGCGTGGATTCAGCTAAGACTCATTTCCCTCATCACTGTCCATCTGTGGCTGCGTGGACGTGCTTGGCCCCGGCCCTATCTTTTGCCCTTCGGCGGACACCGAAGGCATTGCCAGAGAGGAGGGTCCTGGAGAGGGAGGCCTTGCCAACTCCTCTCCTTCGCTCTCGGAGTCCTCTCCTGCCAATGACACAGGCTCAGATAACGGAGCCACAACAGGAAGGAACCTTGGAGGTCTTCTAGCCCCCCCCCCACTCAAGCTGGAGACCCTATACCCGTGATGGCAAACCTATGGCACACGTGCCCAAAGTGGCACACGAAGCCATGTCGCCCGGCACACGCGACCTTGCCTGTTTGTCTTCTGGGTTTCTGGCGTGCATGTGTGCGCGACGATCAGCTGTCCTTTGCATGCGCGGCAGTGCTGAAAACCGGTGTGCACATGTGCACCAGCCAGCTGATCGTCAGGTGCGCATGCGTGCCAGAACCCAGAAGTTCGGCTTTTCTGGAGTGCGATCCCTTCGCACGCGCGGCAGTGCCGAAAAACATCGTGCGCAAGCATGCCGGCCAGCTGATCGTCAGGCACGCATGTGCGCTAGAATGCGGAAGTTCAGCTTTTACGGAGCACGGCCCCGTGTTGGAGTTTTATCGTCTAAAAATGACACCTAGAGGATGTTAGCAGTCAGCTTTTTTTTTACAAGGCATGTATGTGTTCCTACGTTATTTGCTGTGGGAGAGAAAAATGATAGCATCATCAGTTACAGCAGTGTTTCTCAACCTTGGAAGCTTGAAGATGGGTGGACTTCATGCCTAAAGTGGGACTAGAATTCCCAGTCTCCTGGTGATTGAACCAAAATCACCTAGCCAACCTAAGATGGGACTAGAACTCCCAATTTCCTGGTGATTGGCCCAGTCACCAGCTGTCTTTCACACCTAAGGTGGGACTAGAACTCCCAGTCTCCTGGTGATTGAACCAAAGTCACCTAGCCAGCCTTCCATGACTAAGGTGGGACTAGAACTCCCAGTCTCCTGGTGATTGGCCCAATGTACCCAAATCAGCCTTCATGCCTAAGGCGGGAGTAAAACTCACTATCCCCTGTGATTGGTCCAAAAATCACCAGCTGACTTTCATACAGGACTAGAACTCACCGTCTCCTGGTTCCTGGCCAAAAACCTAAAGTAGGTGTTGGAACATGCAGAATAAGACAAATTTCCACTTATTTTCCACCGTCTTAAATAATTTCTCAAAGGACTAACTTTTCTTTTCTCTCTCTCTCTCTCTCTCTCTGGAAGGATCTGCTGATGTCCTTTAGTGATGGAGACCAGGACGTCTTCTTTGAACTGTGGGAAGAGCGCATCCCTTCCTCCGTCCGAGAGCAAGAAGCCGTGGCTCAGAAGCTGGAGTTCTACCTTCACATCCACTTTGCCATCTTCCTGCTGAAGCACGCCGTGGGGAAGCCCGTAAATTTTCATCTCTAAATCATCATCTCCCTTTAATGACCCCATAATCCCTTGCGGGGTGGAATCTGGGCAACTGAATGGAGCTAGCAGAGTGTTTTAATGGCCGGATGCCGTCCCTGTTGCCAATGCGGAGTTTTGTTCAGCAGATCTATTCTCATTGTGCCCAGAGAGAGAAATACCTGCCTCTACCTAGGATAGAACTCACAGCCTCCTGATTGTGAGGCGAGTGCTCCACCCCTAGGCCACCCCACCACTCCAAATTTTCTTCACTAAATCACCTGTCCTAAATTCTTTGGTTGAAATGAGCGGCTGTGAATCGGTTTATGACGGTCCCAGTGTCCTGGGGTCATGCGATCACCTTCTGCGACCTTCTGATAAGCACTTCAGCACTGTGTGATTAACTTAACAGCTGCAGGGATTCACTTAACAACCGCGGCAAGAAAGGTCGTAAAAGGGAGCAAATTCACATAACCAATCTCGCAACGTTTGGGCTCAATGGTGGTCGTAAGTCAAGGACTACCCATATTATGCTGAAAGTTATCGGTAATCCTCCACTGACCCAACATTTCCGTTGCTAAGCAGGATAGTTGACAATTGTGAGTTTCGCCCCACGTTACGACTTTTCTTGCCACCGTTGTTAAGTGAATCCCTGCAGTTGTTCGGCTAGTCACACGGTTGTTAAGTGAATCCGGCATCCCCTCATTGACTTTGCTTGTGAGAAGGTCGCAGAGGGGATCACGTGACCACGGGGCACTGCAACCGTCGTAAATACGAGCCAGTTGCCAAGCATCCGAATTTTGATCCATTAACAGTGGGGATGATACAACGGTCGTAAGTGTGAAAACCAGTCATAAGTCCCTTTTTCAGTCGTAACGTTCAACGGTCATTAAAGAGATGGTTGTAAGTCGAGGACCAACCATAATTTATTTATTTATTAGTTTGATTTATATGCCGCCCTTCTCCGGAGACTCAGGGCAGCTTACAATGCTTTTAAGCAATTATTATTATTATTATTATTATTATTATTATTATTATATTTAAATTTGTATACCGCCCTTCTCCCGAAGGACTCAGGGTGGTGTAATAACTCCTTTCCCCAAGAAATGACATCCAAAACCCCTCCTCCTCTAAAATTAGATGCTTGAAAAAGACTTTTATTGCCTTAAAGTCTGTCGAGATTCTCAGTCATCGGGTCACGGTTGCCCCAAAGGTGCTTTTCGGGAGGCAACTGGACTTTCTTGTATTTTTTTTTGAAGACCTTTCGCTTCTCATCCGAGAAGCTTCCTCAGCTCTGACCGGATGGTGGGGAACGGAAGATTTTATATTCCTTGCAGACAAAGCTGGTCATTTGCATCCTTTTTAGAGTGACGTTGAGGCCACTTGGAGATTTATCTGTCTCCTCAGGGTCACCTGAGTGGTGCAAATGGTTCCTGTAGTCTGCAATTTTTCCTCTGGGAATCCATTCCTACTCCCACACCATTCCAAGGCTGTCCATCCCAAATTGCATAGCTAAGAAGTCTGCAGAGATTCTCCCATCATACAGGTCATGGTTGTCCCAAAGGTGCTTTTTCAAGGACTTTCTCTGTTTTTCTTTTGAAGACGTTTCGCTTCTCCTCCAAGAAGCTTCTTCAGTTCTGAACAGATAGTGGGGAATGGAAGGATTTATATTCCTTGCAGACAGCTGGTCATTTGCATCCTTTTTAGAGGGTCGTTGAGGCCACTTGGAGGTTTATCTGTCTCCTCAGGGTCACCTGAGTGGTGCAAATGGTTCCTGTCACCTGCAATTTTTTCCTCTGGGAATCCCATTCCTACTCCCACACCATTCCAAGGCTGTCCATCCCAAATTGTACAGCTAAAAAATCCATAGAGATTCTCAGTCATCCAGGTCACGCTTGTCGCAAAGCTGATTTTTTCAGGAGGCAACTGGAATTTCTCGTTTTTTTTTTTCTTTTATTGCCTTGTGCCTCCATTCTAGCATGTGGGACTATTTTTTTTTTTAAATTGCAATGCTTCTTCCCAGTTCTCTGGCCCAGAGGCCTTAATGAAAGTTTGATTTGATTTGAGCTCCGTTCCATCAGGGCCTAGCCCAGAAGCTGGACTCGCTTCGTCTTCCTCTCCAGATCCCCCTTGGGTACACACCATCCTCTTGTGTGCATCTCTTCAAAGTAGGAAATGAGAAACGTCTGTTTTCTGTTTAGCAGCATATCATTGTTCACAATTCACGTCCGGCCTCTTAATTTCTTCCAACCGCCGCTCGCCTGCAAACTCAAGAGGCCAAACTATATTTTGATTTTAATGCTGCCTGCTGGCATGTTTGATGCAATATATATCTTGATCCAGCCATCGTTTGGGGTATTAATTAAAAAAAACGTCAAAAAAACCAAGATACAGGTAGCCCTCCACTTACTACAGTTCACTTAGTGACCGTTCAAAGTTACGACGGCACTGAAAAAAGGGACTTACGACTGTTTTTCACAGTTACAACCTTTGCAGCAGTGGTCCTGTGATCAAAATCCGGACGCTTGGGCAACTGACTCGTATTTATGACGGTTGCAGTGTCCCCGGGGGGTGGGGTGTCACGCCATCCCCTTTTGCGACCTTCTGACGAGCAAAGTCAACGGGGAAGCTAGGTTCACTTAACAACCGGGTTACTCACTTATCAACTGCAGTGATTCGCTTCAGAACCACGGCAAGAAAGGTGGCATTTGTCGCTTAACAAATGTCTCACTTAACAAAAGAAATGTTGGGCTCCATTGTGGTCGTAAGTCGAGGACTACCTGTGGTTTGCTGTCAAGAGGGGAAATTTTGAACTCCGTTTTCCTCCTATATTGGAATGAGAAAACCTTAAAATTCATGAATGCTTTCTCCCAATTCTCCACGTCAGCTTTCCTAGTCTACTGGCTTCAGGTATACAAATAGTTCTTGACTTAGCAACTGTTTGTTTAGTGGTATTTGAAGTTACAACGTCACTGAAAAAAGTGACTTAGGACCAGTCCTCGCACTTATGACTGTCGCAGCATCCCCCCTTCCCCCAGCCACACGATCAGAATTCATATGGATGCCAACTGGCGTGTACAATAGTGGCCAAAATTGTGGAAACCTTTTAGGAAAAGTGTATTTCCTAAAACTTGCTAATAACACCCCTTTTTTTGGAGTAGCACCATACAATTATATATCAGTGGAAAGATAATGTAATCAAGAATGTAATGCAATAACTTTTAGGAAGGATTTGCTCTTAGAATAGCAGTTACAGGATAAAGAAGAAAAGTGAAACACGTAGAAAAAAAATGAGCGATACAAAAATGATCACCATAGAAAAATGAGATATCCAAAATGGCAGCATTGAAGCTTCCGGCCTAATATGGCTTCCAAGGCTGAATTAATTCCGGCATTACAACGTCTTCCCATGGAGTGAACCAAGTCTTTGAGTTCTGCAGCTGTTATCATGTGAAACCGAGATTGAATGATGGCTTCTATTAACTGGGTTTTATTGCTGGGTCGCTTCTGACTAACCAGTTTCTTTAGTCGGCTCCCTAGATTTTCCATCGGGGTAAGGTTGTAAGTTGTAAAATCAAATGCAACCTTTTGTATTCCAGTATTTGATTGCGGCTTTCCCACCTGAGCGCTATGGCTTAGGGGCGCCTTCCTCAGATTGTTTTACCAGAGAGTAAACCTCATTGACGGCAGTGGAACTTAATTCTGCAAAAAGGCTGTCTTAGAATTGGAGTGGGTCCCAAACATACTGGTAGTCCTTGACTTACAACCCCCGTTCATTTAGTGACCGAAGTTACGACGGGACTGGAAAAAGTGACTTAAGACCGTTTTTTACACTTGTGGCTATTGCAGCATCCCCACAGTCACGTGATCAAAATTTAGATGCTTGGCCACTGATTCACATTTACGACGGTTGCAGTGTCCCGGGATCATGTGATTATCTTTTGCGACCTTCTCACACGGGATAGGCGACTGGCATGTATTTATGATGTTTGCCAGTGTCCCGGGGTGATTCCAAGCCTTTGTTAGTTAATTAGTTAGTTAGTTTACTTTATTGATCAAAATATAGAATTCCAAGTACAAATTATTAAAAGAAAATCCTATAAAACAGGGGTCTCCAACCTTGGCAACTTTAAGACTTGTGGACTTCAATTCCCAGAATTCCTCAGCCAGCAAAGCTGGAGTTGAAGTCCACAAGTCTTAAAGTTGCCAAGGTTGGAGACCCCTGCTATAAAAACAATTTAAAATAAATTGACCCCTGCTATAAAAACAATTTAAAATAAACTGCTGATAAAACGGAAGCCAGGTTCATTTAACAACCATGTTTCCAACTTTTTAACAATTGCCGTGATTCACCAGGGACGGCCACAAAGGTCGTAAAATGGGGCAAGACACGTTTAACAACTCTCTTCGCTTTACCGGCAGAAATTTTGAGCTCAATTGTGGTCGTAAGTCAACGACTACCTGTATCTTCTTGATGCAAAAGCCAAACGGGCTTTGCGTCTCTTCTGAGAATATCAAAGCCATCTGCTTTTCAGGATGCGCTTCATTAGTATTCTAAAGTATCCAGAATTATTCTAATACTGTCTTTAATCTGTCTTTTTGGAAGAAATCCATTTTGATCTGTGTGTATAAAGTTATTTAAGTATCTCTTAAGTCTTTCTGCCAATATTGGAGCAAAGATTTTATAGTCTGAATTTAGCAGGGATATGTATAGGCCTATAGTTTTTGATTTGTTGTGGGTCTGTATCTTCTTTGTGGATCAATTTATTATTTTATTTTATTTTATTTTATTTTATTTTATTATTTTATTTTATTTTATTTTATTTTATTTTATTTTATTTTATTTTATTTTATTTTATTTTATTTTATTATTTTATTTTATTTTATTTTATTTTATTTTATTTTTATTTTTATACCACCCTTCTCCTGCGGTGTACAGCCGAGATAAAACATAGCATATAAAATTTAAAAAACAATTTAAAAAACAATTAAATAAGTTCGGCCCCAAGTTTAAAACAACCCAATTAAAACCGAATTCAATTAAAACTGAGAGGATGGGATCAAGCCAGCCCGGCTAGATGGAATAGGTGTGATTTCAGGGCCCGACGAAAAGTCCGGAGGTCTGATATCGTGCGTATCTCAGGGGGCAGGTCATTCCAGAGGGCGGGTGCTGCCACAGAGAAGGCTTTCCCCCTGGGGGTCGCCGGCCGGCACTGCCTGGCCAATGGCACCCTGAGGAGGCCCTCTCTGTGCGAGCGAACCGGCCGGTGGGAGGCTATTGGTGGCAGAAGGCGGTCTCGCAGATACCCCGGCCCTAAGCCATGGAGCGCTTTAAAGGTGGCCACCAACACCTTGAAGCGCACCCGGAAGACCACAGGAAGCCAGTGCAGCTCACGCAGGAGAGGTGTCATATGTGAGCGCCCCGTCGCTCCCATAATCCCCCGCGCGGCCGCATTCTGGACTAACTGCAGCCTCCGGGTGCACCCCAAGGGGAGCCCCATGTAGAGAGCATTGCAGTAGTCCAGGTAGTCCAGTAGTCAATGTGATATACGCCTCAGTCCATGACTTGGGTACTTTCTTCTTCGTCATCACTTCATTCATAACTTCCAGTAATGGGAGACTTAAAAGATTCTTGTAGTATCCTATAATATTCTGCAGGTAAACCATCTGGTCCTGGTGCCTTTCCATTCTTTTGTTTCTTAATTGCTTCTGTTAACGCCATCATGGTTATATTCCCCTCTAACATCTCCTCGATATCTTCAAGATATTTTCCAGATGTCAAGAAGAGGGCTTTGCGTCTCTTCTGATATTATTCACTGCCAGTGGGACATTGAGACCACAGGGGAACTGGCTCTCTTCCAAACGAATAGCAATTTTTGGGGGGGCGTGGGAAGGTGTGATTTTTCTCACCGTTCAAGATTGCATTGAAGGGAAGAAACAAAAGGCTTTTTAACGGGGTGAACTGGCACGCTGCCCATTTCCAAAGTTGCAGCAGGCTGGTATAGTAATCGGATAGCCAGCCCAGGTAGCTCAGTTGGCTGCGCAAAGCTTTTTTCCTGGTGCCAGAAACTCACCTGCAGGCTGCCTGCTTGATGGAAGAGGTGAGAATTGATGTTATCTCAAAAAAAAAGGCAAATCTTGCCGGGTGGCCTGTTTCTCTTCTTGATTTCAGTCCCCACTCAATTAAAACTGCTGGGTAAACATTGAAGTGGGCTTGGCCGGTGGCCTTGGTCCAAAATTGCAAGTATATACAAAAATAACAGAGCTGAAAGGGAACTTGGAGGCCTTCCAGTCCAACCAACTTCTCAGGCGGCAAGCCCTAGATCAGTGATGGCTAACCTTTTTGACATTGTGTGCCAAAAGCGGGGGGAGTATGGGGGGCTACCCGCATGCGTGCCCACACCCATAATTCTACGCACCCCGCCCCCTGCGCATGAGTGCACGCTCCCCCCGCTTTTGGCACGCGATGGCATGGTGGGCCCGTTATTTGCTCTCCCCAGGCTCCAGATACTTTCTAGGAGCCTGGGGAGGGCGAAAATGGCCTTCCCCACCCCCATGGAGGCCGTCCAGAGGCAGGAAATGGCCCGTTTACCAACTTTCCGGCCTCTGGAAGGTCTCCAAGGGGAGTGGGGAAGGCCATTTTTGCCCTCCCCAGGCTCCTAGAAAGGCTTTGGAGCCTGGGGAAAGCAAAAAACGGGCCTTCCCCATCATCCCGAGGCCCTCTGGAGGCTGGAAACAGCCTGTTTCCCTACTTCTGGTGGCCCAGAAGGCCCAAAAATCAGGTGGCAGGAGCTGAGCTTGTGTGCTCACCGATATGGCACTGAGTGCCACCTGTGGCACACGTGCCATAGGTTTGCCATCACGGCCCTAGACCATTTCAGACAAGTGGTTGTCCACTCTCTTCTTTAAAAACTTCCAGTGTTTTCACTCCAACTTCTGGAGGCAAGTAGTTCCACTGGTTAATTGTTCTCACTGTCAGGAAATTCCTCCTTAGGTATTGGAGGTATCCCTTTGAGAGCTGAATGCAACAAAATTTTATTTTAATGTATGCTGATTAGTTTACATTCAAAGTGACAATAAAGTTATTCTGTCTGTCTGTCTGTTGGGCGGTCTATCTCATCTGTCTAGACTAGATAGATAGATAGATAGATAGATAGATAGATAGATAGATAGATAGATAGATAGAGTTGTGGTCTGCCAGCAGCCTGCGGAGCTGGCAGCAGAGTTGGACAGTGAGGAGGCTGGGGAGGACCATGGGCCAGTCCTGGAGTCTGGGGAAGGCTCGGACAAGGGCTCTGCATCGGAGGCAGAGAAAGGGCCATCTGGGAGGTACGTGCTGCTTCCGGAGCCTCCAGCGTCGGACCTCAGTGAGGCAGAGGAATTCTGGCATGCGCAGAGCTGCCAGAGGGCAAGAACAGTTAAAACAAAAGGGACGACTCGGGAGTAAGGCTTGGAGATGATTGGCCCCTCCCATAAGCCTTAAAAGAGGTTGACTCAGCCTTCCATCCTTTCTAAGGTAGGTGAAATGAGGACCCAGTTTGTGGGGGCAATAAGCTGACTTTGTATAAATATACAAAAGTATGAAGGCTATTGCTTAGCGCATTGTAAGCCGCCCTGAGTCTTCGGAGAAGGGCGGCATATAAATCAAATTAAAAAAAAAAAAAAGAGGAGCAAAGGCACATGGGCCTTTGCAGGAAGCAACTGTTGTTCATTCTGTTCAGTTTAAAGCCTGAAGCTCTGTTTGATTCTGGACTCCGTGTGGCTTTGCCAATTAGGTCTTTGGCAGCGTGTCAAGGGAGATAAAGGTGGGTGATTATCAGCCTTATCCCGAAGGACTCTTTACGACTATTTGGGACTCTGTGAATGAACAGAATTCACAGTTGTTGTGAGGTTTGTGTTTTACTGACTCAGGAAGCCTAGGTCAGAACAGATAGAGAGAGAGAGACAGACAGACAGAGATAGAGATAGAGAGACGGATGATTATCTATCTATCTATCTATCTATCTATCTATCTATCTATCTATCTATCTATCTATCTATCTCGGTTGCTTCTCTCCTTGATGAGTTTCCATCCATTGCTTCTTGTCCTTCCTTCGGTTGCTTTGGAGAATAGGTTGACCCCCTATTGAGCGCTCTAGACGCAAACTTAGCATCAAGTGACGCATCTGCAGAATACTCTGCCTCCGCAATCAATTTAGCCATATCCTGATGAAGATTACTATCTTATGGTGGAACCCTATCTTTGAGCTGTCTTAGCCATACAAGTGAAGCACGATTAAAAAATGAAGCAGAAGTAGAGCCTTGGTAGTACAGGGGTCTAAGGCACCCTGTTATTAAGCTGGTTATTAAGACCAGCTGCCTGCAATGACTGTAAGTTCAAATCTCGCCAGGCTCAAGGTTGACTCAGCCTTCCATCCTTTCTAAGGTAGGTAAATTGAGGACCCAGTTTGTGGGGGCAATAAGCTGACTTTGTATAAATATACAAAAAGGATGAAGGCTATTGCTGAGCACATTGTAAGCCGCCCTGAGTCTCCGGAGAAGGGCGGCATATAAATCAAAATTAAAAAAAAAATAAAAAAAGTAGCTGCCCGTATAGCCCAGGCAGCCGCTTGGTGAGTTTTCTTCATTGTTAGTTCAGCTCTTTTATCTTCCTGCTTTAATCCATCACCCGCATGTCCAACTAATACTGATGAAGAAGTGAGACTGGCTATAGGTTCATCTACTGATGGTAATTGAAGGATAGTATCTAATTCTTGAGCAGCACAATAAAGTTTTTTATCAAAATTGTTGGGAGCTGAGAGTGATCCTGGGCGTTCCCAAGGTTTCTGTACCACTTGAGCAAATAAATCAGGGTACGGAACGTAATCACATTCAGCAGTGGGTATTGGAAAAGGATTACTAACCAACTCAGCTGGATTACGAGAAGTAGTGGACTGGTTAAGACCTTGGTCCATATTAGTAGCCACCTTGGCCTTTCGAAGAAGTGACTTAAACATTGTATGTTTAAAAAGGCCTTGAAAGGCTGGTTTTTCTACCTCTTCCCCTTCATCATCAGATAAATCAAAATCATCCAGGTAATCTTCTCCTGAATCTATCATGTCAGTATGACCCTCCGTATGTATGGGAAATTGATACTCAGGTCTAACTGTTTGACTCTGTGTATTAGCATTTGCTGTCCTAGCAGCATTTGGTAAAGGTAGAATCATATGTTGTAGACCTGCCTGAAATATTTTGTTAAAGGTCTGTGCCAAAAAGGCCTGAAATTCCATGTTTTCGCCAGATAAGGGATTTTACTCTTTGTGGCAGACTGCTGTCACATTTCCCTCAATCGTTCTTTTCTCTAGACGAGCCAAACCCAGTTCCTGCAACCATTCTTCATATGTTTTATCTTCCAGTGCCCCTAATCCGCTTCATTGCTCTCCTCTGCATTTTTTTTTTTTTAATTTGATTTATATGCCGCCCTTCTCCGGAGACTCAGAGTGGCTTACAATGCATTAAGCAATAGCCTTCATCCTTTTGTATATTTATACAAAGTCAGCTTATTGCCCCCACAAATTGGGTCCTCAATTTACCTACCTTAGAAAGGATGGAAGGCTGAGTCAACCTTGAGCCTGGGGAGATTCCAACTTACTTTAATTGCAGACAGCTGGTGTTAAATTACAGTGCCTTGTCTGTAGAGCTATCCAGGCTCTCTATCTCAGGCTCTCTTCCTTCCTTCCTTTCTTCCTTCTTTCTTTCTTTCTTTCCCTTCCTTCCTTCCTTTCTTTTTTTTTTAATTTGATTTATATGCCGCCCTTCTCCGGAGACTCAGGGCGGCTTACAATGCGCTAAGCAATAGCCTTCATTCTTTTGTATATTTTGTACAAAGTCAGCTTATTGCCCCCACAAACTGGGTCCTCAATTTACCTACCTTAGAAAGGATGGAAGGCTGAGTCAACCTTGAGCCTGGCGAGATTCGAACTTGCAGTAATTGCAGACAGCTGGTGTTAATCACAATGCTATCAGTCTGCTGAGCCACCAGGCATTCTTTCCAGAGTCTCAACTTTGACCTATCAGTGATAGCACACATGTGGCCAAAATTGTGGAAACCTTTTGGGGAAAGTGTATTTTTGAGGTTTGATGGCTAATAACACCACTTTTTGTTTTTGAGTGTCAAGATAATCCTATTCCACTGCTGGAATGAATGGCATGGAATAGCCCAGACCTTAAAGCCCAAAGGAAAATCTATGGAGCCGACTAAAGAAACTTGTTAGTCAGAAGCGACCCAGCAATAAAACCCAGTTAATAGAAACCACCATTCAATCTCGGTTTCACATTAGAACAGCTGCAGAACTCAAAGACTTGGTTCATTCCATGGGAAGACTTGGTAAGGCCGTCATTCATGCTAAAGGTTACCCAACTAAGTATTAACTGACATGGTGATCATTTTTGTATATCTCGGTTTTTTCTATGGTGATAATTTTTGTATCTCTCACTTTTTCTACATGTTTCACTTTTCTCCTTTATACTGTAACTGTTATTCTAAGACCAAATCCTTCATAAAAGTTATTGCATTACATTCTTGATTAAATTATCTTTCCATGGATATATATAATTTTATGGTACTACTCCCCCCCAAAAAGTGGTGTTATTAGCTAGTTTTAGAAAATACACTTTTTCCCAAAAGGTTCCCATAATTTTGGCCACTACTGTACTACACTTAGGCATCTCAGACCCTCAGTCTGACTCAGGTTTCTTTCTTTCTTTCTTTCTTTCTTTCTTTCCTCAGGACAAAGCAGCTTTGGATGAAAGGATTGCATATTTCAAAACCTACCTGGAGACCAAAGGGGCAGCTCTGAGCCAGACAACGGAATTCCTGCCTTTCTACGCCCTGCCTTTTGTGCCCAACCCTATGATCCACCCGTCTTTCAAAGAGCTTTTCCAGGTACGTCCTTGATTTGATCAGGAACGGCGGCTCCTGGGTCTGGATCGATGGGGGCAACCTAACCAGTGGAGGATTCCTCCCGGTTCGGTCCGGTTCGGCCGAGCCGGTAGCGGTGACGATATGACGTCACCGAACCGGTTCTCCACCCCCCCACGTTATTCTTACCTTTTATTTGGCCCCACCCCCAATCTATTGCTGCCTCCTGAGTCCCAGCTGATGGCTAGAGGGAAAAAAACTGTTTAAACTCTTGCCGCGGGGCTTCAAAGGGCCGCCCTACAGCTGATCAGTGTTAAAAGCAAACAAATGAGTCGGGTCGTAAGTGCGAGGACTTGGTCGTAAGTGCGAGGACCTTCCAGAAATGACTGACCAGCTAGCCACGCCCACCTAGTCACATGACCTCCAAGCCACACCCACAAAATAAGCCACGCCCACAGAACCGGTAGTAAAAGAAAATGTAGAACCCAACCCTGAACCGAACGCTTAGCCTAGGCCAGGCTGAATACAGGCGATCCTTGACTTACGACAGTTTGTTTGGTGACCACTCAAAGTTACAACGCCACTGAAAAAAAGTGACTTGTGACCATTTTTCACACTGCAGCATCCTCACAGTCATAGTGACAGTCATCAAAATCTGGTTGCTTGGCAACTGACTTATATTTATGACGGTTGCGGCATCCCAGGGTCACATGATCCCCTTTTGGGACCGCCTCACAAGCAAAGTCAATGGGGAAGGCAGATTCCCTTAACAATCATGTTACTGACTTAGCAAATGCAATGATTCGCTTAACAACCGGCAAGAAAGGTTGTAAAATGGGACAAAGCTCACTTAACAAATGTCGCCGTTAGCGACAGAAATTTTGGGCTCAATTGTGGTTGTAAGTTCAGGACTACCTGTATCGTCTTGGCCCCAATGATGGGAAATGGGACTTTAATTTCTCGGCCATGCTTGTATAACGTCCTTGTAAAGCAAATCAGGCTGAGATTTGAGTTTCCCTCAAATCCTTAAATGTCTATGGAGATTCTCATTCTGGTCATGGTTTGTCCCAAAGGTGCTTTTATTTCAAGAGGCAACTGGACTTTCTGGTTTTTCTTTGAAGACGTTTCGCTTCTCATTCAAGCAGCTGCTTCTTCAGCTCTGAAGAATTTCTCTCAGAACTGAAGAAGCTCCTTGGATGAGAAGTGAAACATCTTCGAAGAAAAACCAGAAAGTCCAGTTAATGTCAGGGTTCCAAGTAACACCCCCAACGAAAGAAAACTCCGAGGCTTGTTTCCTCAAAGTTCCATTTTATTTATTTATTGTTTATTTTATTGGTTCGATTTATATGCCGCCCTTCTCCGGAGACTCAGGGCAGCTTACAATGCATTAAGCAATAGCCTTCATTCTTTTGTATATACCTGCTTAGTAGGGCTTTCGCCCCCCCCCCTCTCTAAGCGGTGTTCTTTTTTATACAAAGTCAGCTTATTGCCCCACAATCCGGGTCCTCATTTTACCTACCTCGAAAGGATGGAAGGCTGAGTCAACCTTGAGCCTGGTGAGATTCGAACTCGCAGTAATTGCAGGCAGCTGGTGCTACTTAACAGCACTTTAGTCTGCTGCGCCACCAAGGCTCTTCTATTTTATTAGAGATGTCCTATTGGCACATCTGGGAAAACCCGAATCTGAAAGCTTCCAGTTTTCCACACCCAAAGGAAAGCCCAAGTCCCTGCCCAGGACCCACATGTCCATCACATGGTCCAATCAAAGCACCGTCCCAACTGGAGATGCCTCCCAGTAACGCCCTTCCAGGTGCAGGGCAAGATGTCCTTGACTGTCTGAGAAAGGAATGTTATTATGACTATATATCACCCATGCTCCATACAATCCCCCCTCCCAGTTTCCCACAGTAGTAAATTATTACTATTATTATTATTTATTGAATTTATATCCCGCCCTTCTCCCCGAAGGGACTCAGGGCGGTGAACAGCCGAGAATTAAAATAACATACAATATAAAAGTTAAGATAATTAAGAATAAATTAAATTAATCGGCCTCCCAATTTAAAACCCCAAGCTATACAGTTAAAAAAATAACCCATAAAACCTATTCAGGCCAGCCCGGCTTGCTGAAATAAAAACGTCTTCAGGGCCTTACGGAAAGTGCGGAGATCCGGGATCAGCCGTATTCCGGGAGGTAGCTCGTTCCAGAGGGCGGGTGCCCCCACAGAGAAGGCTCTCCCCCTGGGGGCCGCCAGCCGACATTGCCTGACCGACGGCACCCCGAGGAGGCCCTCTCTGTGAGAGCGCATTGGCCGGTGGGAGGTTATCGGTAGCAGCAGGCGGTCTCGTAAATACCCTGGCCTTAAGCCATGGAGCGTTTTAAAGGTGAGAACCAACACCTTGAAGCGCACCTGGAAGACCACCGGGAGCCAGTGCAGCTTGCGCAGGAGAGGTGTTATATGGGAGCGCCATGTCGCTCCCGTAATCACCCGTGCGGCCGCATATGTGGCAGGCCTGAAGGCCCAATGCAAAAGATGGCTTCCAGTTGCCTGACAGTTGCCTCTTGAAAAAAAAGACACCTTTGGGACTCAAATCCTTAACATGACCTGGTTAATCTCTCCAACTAGAAGTCCAGGTTGGGTTTATCTTTCCCGTCAACAGAAAGGCGTTGACACTTCCTTTCTAAAACCTGAGCAAATTTTTCTTGCTTTCTTTCCAACCCTACCACTCCCAGGTAATTCAATAGAACAAAATCTCCAGCAAACTCTTCTTTTGGTTTTTAAACTCAAAGATCCCTGCTCCAGGATCTGACCAGGCGGCCTTCACGGGCTTTCTTCCCTTTGAGGCAGAAGAGATTCATTTCTAGATGAGTTGTAGGCACTCATCAGGCCAACGGGAAACGTTCGAGTGTCTGAAGTGCTCGAAAAGTGTTGTTTTCCCGTCTTTGATGCATATTAGGAACGCCCATACTAAAGAATCATTTGTCTGGACCGGTATGGGGTCTCCCGCTTGAGTGAGGGTTGGACTAGAAGACCTCCAAGGCCCCTTCGACGCTTATCATTTTGTTAATCTTTGTCCCAGCCACTTGACTGATATTTATGATCTTTGGCCCATGTTTGCAGATGAATCCATCAGTTGCCCACTGCTCATGTTTTCAGTCTCCCAGCAACTACCCGTGTTTCCCCGAAAATAAAAGTCTTATTTTCTTTTGGGCTCTGAAATAAGCACTAGGACTTATTGTTTTTGTTTTTATTAAATTTGTATACCGCCCTTCTCCCGAAGGACTCAGGGCGGTGAACAGCCAAAATTAAAATACATTCAGTAGAAAAATTAAAATAAATTAAAACAGAATTAAATCAGTTTGGCTTCCCTAAATTTTTTAAAACCCTTTGCCCATAAAATAGCCCATTAAAATTTTAAGCCAGCCCGGCTTGCTGGAATAAGAAGGTCTTCAATGCTCGGCGGAAAGTACGGAGCTCCGGGATCAGTCGTATTCCTGGGGGTAGCTCATTCGAGAGGGCGGGTGCCCCCACAGAGAAGGCTCTCCCCCTTGGGGTCGTCAGTCGACATTGCTTGACCGACGGCACCCTGAGGAGACCCTCTCTGTGGGAGCATATTCGCCGTTGGGAGGTTATCGGTGGCAGAAGGTGGTCTCGTAAATAACCGGGCCCTAAGCCATGGAGCGCTTTGAAGATGAGAACCAATACCTTGAAGCAGACCCAGAAGACCACCCGGAAGACTTATTTTCAGGGGATGTCTTATTTTTTTTCCATGTATGGGAGGCACACTTCTTTTGTTTCCTTGTGGTGGGGCAGGAGGCCGTGTAGCATGCCAGTGCTGCCACCATGAGGTGGACGGTGGAACTGCTCCACGTGCTATGCACCGGCTTACCTCAGGGCCCCCACAGCCAGGCCATCCACATCCCAACACCTGTATCGCGTTATGGTGGTGGCTCCGGCAGCCCCATCCAGCAGGACCCCACGCGGCCCACTTCTTTTGTTTGCTTATGGCTGGAACGGAGCAGGAGGCTGAGCAATGCGCCAATGCCGCGGCCATGAAGCAGTTGTCAGGGCATGGGTAGCCTGGCTGTGGGGGCCCTGAGGTAAGGCGGTGCGGGGCACGTGGGGCACCTCCACCCCCCACTCGACTCACCTAATGTTGGTGGCACCGTGAGCAAACGGACAGAATGGGTAGGGCTTATTTTGGGGGTAGGGCTTATATTAGGCGCATGCGTAAAAACACGCTAGGGCTTATTTTCGGGATAGGTCTTATTTTGGGGGAAACGGTACTAAAGAGGCTGTATATTTGGCCTTTACTTTACTACTCCCTATCCTCTCCTTCTGGAGGGGGAAAGAACTGTGTAGGGTGTGATCAGGGGTACCAGCTCCATTTTGGTCCCCTCTGTTCTGTCCCCGCCTCACACACGCACCCCCACAGACAGGCAATAGCTAAAGAACTCAGCCGACAACAGTTTTATCTGGTATCAGAATTGGCAGCAACCCAGCGGCTGGCTGCCAGGTATTCTTTACTCACGCGGGGGGAGTTTCTCCCTTCATCCAGGAACAAAGCCAATACACAATAATCAACAAAGTCCAGTAAATACAAAGAAGGTTGTCCGATATCCGTTTTTTGCTTGTCACAGAGCTGAACCGGCCACCACACCTTCTTTTATACCCTGTGCGGTGTGGTCCAGTGACTCAGCCTAATCTCGGGCACGCCTTTTCTTCTGTTGCGCGCGCTTATCTCTGCGACGCTGCCGAGGATCCAGCCAAGATTCATCTCCCTCATCACTGTCCACCTGTGGCTGCGTGGACGTGCTTGGCTCCAGCCCTATCTCTTGCCCTTCGGCAGACACCGAAGGCATTGCCAGAGAGGAGGGTGCTGGAGAAGGAGGCTTTGCCAACTCCTCTCCTTCGCTCTTGGAGTCCTCTCCTGCCGATGACACAGGCTCAGGTAACGGAGCCACAACACCCTCTGCAATACCTTTAACCCCCAGTCTGGACTGAGAGGGGATGAAAATGGCCACAGACGGATACTACCATTTTACACCACGGTTACTTAAGAGATATTTCAAATATAGAAATCTAACACCTCTCGTTCAGGCCGACCCAACGTCTGTTAGTTATGAAAGAAAACCTCTTAAAATAAAAAAAGCTAAAATAAGCCTCTCTTCAAAGTCCATTATTGTATTTAACTCACAGGCACTCCACTAATGTCTTCCAGTGTCTTATAAAATTGCCCTAAATATTATCTCTGAACAATGCCGCTAGTTTCACAGAGCTTCAGTGAGTTGGCCGAGATGGCAAAACTAATGAGCTCTGCATATTCGGTAACGATTCTCACCAGTGGTGGGTGTGTTTGTTTTTCAGGATTCTTGGGAATCGGATCTGAAAACGAGACTGGAAGACTTTCTGTCCGCAACGCTCAAGGCCAGTGACAGCCCGAGGCTTCTGACCTTATATGTATCCTTCCGAAAATGTCTTTAAGGGAATGCAGTTGTACCGACTGAGAAGACTGAAAATTCAGTAGAGGAATTCCATTTTAGATAACAGGATGTGATCGTATGATATCAACTGGAGGGAACATTTTCTCAGGCTGGGAATAATGAGAGCCTCTGGCGGCGTTTGCAAGTCTCGTATGAGAGGCAGCGCACACTCAAAATCCCCAGTTCGATTCACTACGGTACCTCTTTTTAATTGCTAGGTTTTTATCAACTGGTCAATCAACGTAATAATTATACATCGAAGGCTGATTATTATGCTTGGTGTTCTGTCTTTAAGACATACGTTAAGGAGAGAAGCAACTTAGAACTAAGGAGAAATTTCCTGACAGTTAGAACAATTGATCAGTGGAACGACTTGCCACCAGAAGTTGTGAATGCTCCAATACTGGGAGTTTTTAAGAAGAGACTGGACAACCATTTGTCTGAAGTGGTGTAGGGTTTCCTGCCTAGGCAGGGGGTTGGACTAGAAGACCTCCAAGGTCCTTTCCAACTCTGTTATTCTATTCTATTCTATTCTATTCTATTCTATTCTATTCTATTCTATTCTATTCTATTCTATTCTCCTATTCTAGTCTAGTCTAGTCTAGTCTAGTCTATTCTCCTATTCTATTCTCCTATTCTAGTCAAGTCTAGTCTAGTCTAGTCTAGTCTATTCTCCTATTTAGACTAGACTAGAATAGGAGAATAGACTAGACTAGACTAGACTAGACTTGACTAGAATAGGAGAATAGAATAGGAGAATAGACTAGACTAGACTAGACTAGACTTGACTAGAATAGGAGAATAGAATAGGAGAATAGACTAGACTAATAGTCTATTCTATTCTATTCTATTCTCCTGTTCTATTCTATTCTATTCTATTCTATTCTATTCTATTCTATTCTCCTATTCTATTCTAGTCTAGTCTATTCTAGTCTATTCTAGTCTAGTCTAGTCTAGTCTATTCTTCTATTCTATTCTATTCTATTCTATTCTATTCTATTCTATTCTCCTATTCTAGTCTAGTCTAGTCTAGTCTAGTCTAGTCTAGTCTAGTCTAGTCTCCTAGTCTAGTGTAGTCTAGTCTAGTCTAGTCTATTCCCAATCCTTAATCCAAAGATTGGGCGAAAGAAAACAGTTGGTAAGAAGCAGCATTTGAGAAAAGAGACCTCACTTTTTCCCAATTTGCTGATTCAATCAATTCCTTTCCCACCAAAGTCCAGATCTTCATCTGATAGAAGAGAATATTTGCACCTGAGGGATGAACAGTGAACTCATATGGTCCCCTCTGAGCTTGGTTATTTTCTTGCAGACGTTTCATGGCCCAGCTAGGGAACCTCATCAGTGCTAGAAGGGAGGAGGGTTTGTGGAGAGAAGGAGGACGACTGCGGGGTCTTTGGTGCTCTCTAAGCTTGGTGGGTTTTTTGAAGACTTTCATTATCATTGTCCAACTAGGTGACATCATCAGTGTTACAAGGGAGGGAGGTTTGTGAAAAAGAGGGAGGGGTTCATTGGGAGGGCAGAGGTGGGCTGCTGCCGGTTCGCACCGGTTTGGGAGAACCAGTAGTTAAGATTCTTTGCAGTTTGGCGAACCGGCAAATCCCATCACTGGCTGCTCCCCCCCCCCCCCGGCTTGTTTTTTGGCCATTTTTTTGGCCGACTTTGGCCCGATTTTCAGCCCAAAAACAGCTCTGAAAACAGCCAAAAAAAAAAAAAAAGCGGCCTGAAAATGGCCGAAAAACAGGCAGGGAATGGGGTCAGCCAGTGGTGGGATTTGCCGGTTCGCTGAACTGCACAGAATCTTAACTACCGGTTCTCCCAAACCGGTGCGAACCGGCAGCAGCCCACCTCCAGTTGAATCCTACCTCTCTGCCTTTGAGGCAAGTGGCCAGGAGGCGGGACTGGGTGTGATGAGTGATGTCACCCGCCCAGTCACATGACCAATTGGCCACGCCTACCCCGCCAGAGGACCGGTTATTAAGTTATTCAGGTCCCACCACTGTGGGAGGGGTTCTTTGGAGTGGAAGTCCACAGTTCGGAAAGGGGCCACAGCTGCCCATCCCTGCTCAACACGCCGCCGAAAAGCCCATTTTCCTTAGCTCTCATCCTCTCGCAACGCAGAAAGAGAACACCCAGTGCAGCCAAGGTAAATCCGTACTAACTACTCGATGAAGAATTTGGGCCTTTTCGGCTATCCGTAGTTGAGTTAAGTCCTCAATTTACGACCGCAAATTGAGCCCAAAATTTATGGGGCTATGTGAGAAATTTGTTAAGTGAACGTTGCCTCATTTTACGACCTCAGCATATTTGTTAAGGGAACCGCTGCAGTTCTTAAATTAGTCACACGGTTGCTTAAGTGAATCGGGTTTCCCCATCGACTCTGCTTGTCGGAAGGTCGCAAGAGGGGATCCCGTGACCCCGGGACACTGCGACCGTCATAAATGTGAGTCGGTTGTCAGCCATCTGAATATAAATCACATGACCATGGGGGGGATGCTGCAACGGTCGTAAGTATGAAAAATGGTTGTAAGTCACTTTTTTTGGTGCCGTTGCAACTTGGAACGGTCACTAAACGAACCGTTGTAAGTCGAGGACGACCTGCAGCTTTCCAGATGATAAGAGTATATAGGTAGTCCTTGATTTACAACCATAATGGAGCCTGCCCATCATGTTCATAAGTCGTGATGGCCATAGGTCAGGAATGTGACTGACCTGATTTTACAACCTTTTTATGTGTGTGTGTGTGTGTGTGTGTGTGTGTGTGTGTGTGTGTGTGTGTGGCGGTCGTTAAATGAACACTGCCGTTGTTAAATAAACCAAAGATTTGCTGTCAGTGCAGTTATGCCGTAAAACAGAAATACAGGGACCCCTCCACTTGCAATAGTTCGTTTAGTGACTGCTCAGAGTTACAACATAACTGAAAAAAGTGACTTATGGCTGTTGTTCACACATACGATAGTTGAACCCCCAGGGTCACGTGATCAAAATTCAGCCGCTTGACCACTGACTCATATTTATGACGGTTGCAGTGTCCCGGGGTCATACTGAACAACTGTGGCGATTCACTTAACAACTGTGGCCAGAAAGGTCATAAAATGGGGCAAAACTCTCTTGAAAAGTATCTTGCTTAGCAACAGAAATTTGGGGCTCAATTTTGGTCATAAGTCGAGGACTCTCTATAGTGATGCCGCTACCTGACATCCATATATTGTGCTACAATTTTTTTAAAAAAAATAAATTTTGCAAAAAAAAAAAAAAATTTGAGATCAGCCTCTCCAGATTCCAGGAGCCTTGGTAGTACAGTGATCTAAAGCACCCTGTTATTAAGACCAGATGCCTGCAATTACTGCAGGTTCGAATCTCTCCAAGGCTCAAGGTTGACTCAGCCTTCCATCCTTTCTCAGGTAGGTAAATTGAGGACCCAGTTGTGGGGGCAATAAGCTGACTTTGTATAAATATACAAAAGTATGAAGGCTATTGCTTAACGCATTGTAAGCCGCCCTGAGTCTCCGGAGAAGGGTGGCATATAAATCAATTTTTTTTTAAAAAAAAAATGCCTTTGTTGCTAAGGTTTATTTTTTGATCTATCGTATTTTTCGGAATATAAGACACTCCGGAGTATAAGATGCACATTAGTTTTTGGGGAGGAAAACAAGAAAAAAAAATTCTGTCTCTACCTCCCAGCATCCATCGATATTCATCTGGCTAGCGTCCTTGCAGCAAACAGCAAACAGCCTGGTCAGCTTCAGCACGTTATTGCAGCCTGATTCAGCACGAGCAGCTGATTGGATCGGACTCCCAGAATACCGCCAATCAGCTGTTCCAGGCTGCGGGGATCGGCACAGCCCATCACCGCCTCCACATGTTGCATTTTTGGCCTCCACACACCCTGTTTTAGACCCGTTCCAGGTTGCCGGGATCGCCAAAGCACATCGCCATCAATTGCCACCTCCACACGTCATGTTTTCGGCTTCCATGCGTTGCATTTTCGGCCTCCTCGTGCCCCATTTTTGGCCTCCCCGTGGCACGTTTTCGGCTGATTCCAGGCGGCAGGAATCAGCGGTGGCAGCGGTGACGATCCCCGCTGCCTGGAAACAGCCGAAAACACAACACGCAGAGGCGGCGATCGGCAGTGATGTGCTGTGGTGATCCCTGCAGCCTGGAACGGGTCTAAAATGGGGTGTGCAAGGGCCAAAAACGGCCAAAGGGTGGGGGCCGGTGGATGGGCAGGATCACTACAGGTTGCCGGGATCACCACAGCACATCGCCGCCGATCGCCACCTCTGCACATCACATTTTTGGCCTCCGTGCATCACATTTTCGACCTCCGCACGTCCCATTTTTGGCCTCTGCGCGGCACATCTTCGGCCGATTCCAGGCGACGGGGATCATCGGTGGTGATCCCCGCTGCCTGGAAACAGCCAAAAACGCGACACGCAGAGGCAGCGATGTGCTGTGGCAATCCCCGCAGCCTGGAATGGGTCTAAAACGGGGTGTGTGGAGGCCAAAAATGGCCGGGGGGTGGGGCCTGGTGGGTGGGCGGGGCTTCGGCAACATTCGTTGTATAAGACGCACAGACATTTTCACCCCTTTTTTTGGGGGGGGAAGTACATCTTATACTCTGAAAAATACGGTAACTTAAACCACGGAGAAAAACAGTAAAGCAGAACAGAGTTTTTCGATCAAACCAGGAACTATTATGCAGCATCACTTCTTACTACATCACTACAACTCACTCTCTCTCTCTCTTTTATTTTTTCCTTTTTTTCTTTTGCTCCTTCTTCCCATCCTTTTGCAGAAACGTTACAGCAGCTCCACCAACAGCTGGTCGAATCGGAACGCAAAACCATGACCTACCTCAAGCGCTTCAACAAAATCCAGGCCGATTATCACAATCTCATTGGCGTCACGGCTGAGCTGGTGGATTCTCTGGAGGCCACGGTGAATGGCAAGATGGTAAGGGGATCCCTGGGGCAGGCATGGGGGGGGTCTCGGGCCCGTAGAGGTCAAAAAAGTCAAGTCGAAGCCCCACCCCCTTTTTTTTGCACCCATTGCATGCAATACGTGTAAAAAAACAGTTGCATGGTGTCACCTCTCATCTTGATACGGTTGGTTCTCAATTTACGACCGCAATTAAGCCCCAGATTCCTGTTGCTAGGCGAGACCGTTGTTAAGTGAGTTTTCCCCCTGTATTTCTTTTTTTTTTTTAAACCTCCATTTTTTATTTTTTTATTTTAAATTTGATTTATATGTCGCCCTTCTCCGGAGACTCAGGGTGGCTTACAATGCGCTAAGCAATAGCCTTCATACTTTTGTATATTTTATACAAAGTCAGCTTATTGCCCCCACAAACTGGGTCCTCATTTCACCTACCTTAGAAAGGATGGAAGGCTGAGTCAACCTTGAGCCTTGGAGAGATTCGAACCTGCAGTAATTGCAGGCAGCTGTGTTAATAACAGGGTGCTTAGACCACTGTACTATCAAGGCTCTTAGCATTTCTTTTGCTATTGTTCGTATAAATTCTTTCTCTTTTAATATAGATTGATTCAGTATTTAGAATTAAGGACTACCTGCATTTCTGACATTGCAAGCCTTCCCAGAGTCCCTTGATAGTGAGATTGGTAGCGTATAGATCTAGTAAATAAAAACGAATAAGTCAGTGTAACCACAACTCTGGTCCCTGTGGCCTATTGTTCCCATATTCCTTTTTTTAACTCTTTCAACTCCTACCCTCAAAACGATGCTATAGAGCAGGGGTCTCCAACCTTGGCAACTTTAAGCCTGGAGGACTTCAACTCCCAGAATTCCCAGCAAAGCTGGCTGGGGAATTCTGGGAATTGAAATCCTCCAGGCTTAAAATTGCCAAGGTTGGAGAGCCCTGCTATAGAGCACTGCACACCAGAACAACTAGACACAAGAACAGTTTTTTCCCGAACACCATCACTCTGCTAAACAAATAATTCTATCAACACTGTAAAACTATTTACTAAGTTTGCACTACTATTAATCTTCTCATCGTTCCTATCACCCATCTCCTCCCACTTATGACTGCATGACTGTAACCTTGTTGCTGGTATCCTTAAGTATTGTACCAGGGGGACTATCATTAAGTGTTGTACCAGGGGTGAAATCCAGCAGGTTCTGACAGGTTCTGGAGAACCGGTAGCGGAAATTTTGAGTAGTTCGGAGAACTGGCAGAATACCACCTCTGGCTGGCCCCAGAGTGGGGTGGGAATGGAGATTTTGCAGGATCCTTACCCCAGGAGTGAGGAGGGAATGGAGATTTTGCAATATCCTTCTCCCCAGGAGTGGGGTGGGAATGGTGATTTTGCAGGATCCTTCTCCTGTCACACCCACCAAGCCACACCACGCCCACCAAGCCACACCCACAGAACCGGTAGTAAAAAAAATTGGATTTCACCACTGTGTTGTACCTTATGATTCTTGATGAATGTATCTTTTCTTTTATGTACATTGAGAGCGTATGCACCAAGACAAATTCCTTGTGTGTCCAATCATACTATTCTGTTCTGTTCTGTTCTGTTCTGTTCTGTTCTGTTCTGTTCTGTTCTGTTATATTGTTTGAAAATCCCCACTTTGAACCATTTAAATCGTTCTCCCAGATCTCACCAGGAGGGGTCACTGTTGAGTTGTGTGTCAGGATGACTCTCACCAAATTCAGAGTTGTTTGAAAATAGAATACAGGTAAGCCTCAAACTTGCGACACCCATTGAGCCCAAAATATATGTTGGCTAAGTGAGTTTTTACGACTTTCCTTGCCACATTTGTTAAGTGCGTCGCTGGAGTCGATAACTTAGCGACCCGGTTGTTAAGTGAATCCGGCTTCCCTACTGACTTTGCTTGTCGGGAAAAGGTTGTGCAAAACGTGATTCGCTTAACAAGAAGGGTCGTAAAAATGGGCCAAAACTCACTTAACAAATACGTTGCTTAACCACAGAGGTTTTGGCCTCCATTGTGGTCGTAAGTCGAGGACTACCTGTACTTCGAAGCTCTTTTACTGGTGTGCCCTGAGCAATTCCAACTTCGCTATTTTTCCTCCCTCATCGGTGGAAAGACTTGCGGTCGGCCTTCTCGACAGCTCCACAAAACTTGTTCATTCTTCCAGTTGTTTGTTTGTTTGTTTTATTTACTTTATATTGCCGCCTATTCGCACATGGCGACTCAAGGCGGCTTACAGAATATAATAAAAACAATGAAACTAATAAAGGAAGAGTCATATAATAAATAAATATTAATAAAATCACCCCTCACCCACCCACCCCACCTTGGCAACAGCACCTCACATGAGCCATTTAATGGGCTCCATCCCACTCTCGGTTCCCCAGGCCTGCTGGCAGAAGCAGGTCTTAGGCGCCTTCTGGAAGAGTGTTAAGAGTGGGGGCCATTCTAATCTCTGGGGGGATGATTATTACAGATTAAAAGAGATGGAAGGGACCTTGGAGGTCATCTAGTCCAACCCCCTGCCCAAGCAGGACACTCTGCCTACACCATTTCTGACAGATGGCAGTCCAGTCTCTTCTTGAAAGCCTCCAGGGATGAAGCTCCCACAATTTCTGAAGGCAACTTCTGTTCCATGGGTTGATTGTTCTCAGTGTCAGGAAATTCCTCCTTATTTCTAAGTTGAATCTCTCCTTGTTCAGTTTCCATTCATTATTCCTTGTCTGGCTTTCAGGGGCTTTTGAAAATAGCTTCACCCCCCCCTCCTCCCTGGGGCAGCCCCTCAAATATTGGAAGATGCTCTCCTGTCTCCCCTGGTCCTTCTCTTCATGTCTTATGTCCATCCATGATTCACTCAGATGTCTTTCTTTCTTTCTTTCTTTCTTTCTTTCTTTCTTTCTTTCTTTCTTTCTTTCTTTCTTTCTTTCTTTCTTTTTTTCTTTCTTTCTTTCTTTCTTTCTTTCTTTGTCTTCCTTCCTTCCTTCCTTCCTTTCTTTTCTTCTCTTTTTCTTTCCTTCCTTCCTTCCTTCCTTCCTTCCTTCCCTCCCTTCCACTTTCCTTCCTTCCTTCCTTTTGCTTTGGAAAACAGCTTGACCCCCTCCTCTCTGTAGCAGCCCCTCAAATATTGGAAGATGCTCTCCTGTCTCCCCTGGTCCTTCTCTTCCAGTTCCTGCAACCATTCATAGTATGTTTTAGCCTTCAGTCCCCTCCTCATCCTGGTTGCTCTTCTCTGCACTTTTTCTAGAGTCTCAACATGATGTTCCAGAGGGAGGGAGCCACCACGGAGAAGGCCCTTCTTCTGGGTCCCACCTGGTGTATCTCCCTCGGGGATGGGACCAGTGGTGAAATGTAAAATTTGTTCCTACCGGTTCTGTGGGCGTGGCTTGGTGGGGTGTGTGTGTGATGTGACTGGGTGGGCGTGGCCAACTTTTTTTCCCCACTTTTTAAAAGCATTTTTTACAACCTATTCGCCCAAATAGGTTGTAAAAAAAAAATGCTTTTAAAAGGTTTTAAAAAAAGGCTCTGACGATCACAGCTGTGGCACGTGATCGTCAGAGCCTTTTTTTTTACCTTTTAAAAGCAGGAAGTAATGACACCCGGGCGTGTGGGCGGAGCCTCGCGCTGCCATTGCTACCGGTTCTCCGAACCACCTGCCACAATCGCTACCAGATCACCTGATCTGGTCCGAACCGGGAGCATTTCGCCCCCGGATGGGACCCGCCAACATTCTCTGCCTCCCTGCTGTGATGGGTCTGCAAGAGACGGTGCATCAGATAACCTTCCCTCTTTAAAGGGAAACGAGTTTTAACTTTCCTTTTGGGGGGTTTCTTGCTTATCTTAGATCACCCCGGAAGATCTGCAGAGCGTCTGCATGCGTCTCTTTAGCAATCAGATGAAGCAAAGCGTCCCACACAGCATAGACTTCACCAGGCCCGGAACTGTAAGTAGAATTGTGACTTTCTTTGCAAATGTGTTGTGTTGCGGTGCCTTTTCGGGCTGCAGGCTCCCCCACACTGAGATGAAGACATTCAATCATCTCGGCCAACGGTCTCCAACCTTTGGGGCACCAGGGACCGGTTTCGTGGTTTTTTCCGTGGACCAGAGGGGGCGTGGTTTCGTGTGTCGGCCAAATCCTGCGGGATGGAGCTTTGCTTGTTCGCTTTGCGGCCCGATGTGTGGCAGTTAGTGACACGGTTGTTCAGTGAATCCGGCTTCTCCGTTGACTTTGCTTTTCTCAGAAGGTCTCAAAAGACGATCATATGCCCCCAGGACAAGTCAGGTCACCTCATATTCATAACTTAATTTAAACTCCCGGAGCTTGTGAATTTTCTTTTATATTGACCAGTCTTTAATCTCTTTTAAAAATGGGTATTTTGCGACTAAAAATGTCCACCATCTTCTGACACTCTTGTCTTCCATTTAAAAAAAAAAATGTTGGGGAACCCCTGATCTAGGCAAAGGTGTGTCTGAAGCAGGGGTGTACATTTTAGGGACTCTGTACAGAGTCCTAAAATGCTGACTCTGCCTCTTTTATCTAGTTTCTTTACACCGCACAGAGCAATTCTTTGTTCCCATTTTACACTCAAGAGAACAAGATTGCAAAGGGCGTGGCTCGGCCAAGGCCACGTATTTCGGATTTATGACTCCCAGCCAGCTATGGCAATCCAAGGTGGAAAGAGCCATATAAGTATAAATGCAGAGAGGGCAAGTGTCTTTCGTGGTTTTGAGCAAAGTTTCATCAGGAGTTTAAATCCAATGTCCCAGAAGTTTTATCTTGGATAATTTTGGGTAGAAGGGCTACCGGCTCACCTGAGAAAGGTATACAACCGAAGAAATGGGTATCCTAGCACCGCTTTACAAAGCTTTAGGAAGACCATACTGGAATATTGTATCCAATTTTGGTCACCACAATGTTAAAAAAGTTCGGAACTGGGAGTGAATGTGCACTTGCTTCACTTACCTGCAGCAGAGGTGGGTTTCAGCAGGTTCTGACCAGTTCTGGAGAACCAGTAGTGGAAATTTTGAGTAGTTCAGAGAACCGGTAGTAAAAATTCTGACCGGCCCCCCTCCCCATCTATTCTCTGCCTCCCGAGTCCCAGCTGATCAAGAGGAAATGGGGATTTTGCAGTAACCTTCCCCTGGATTGGGGAGGGAATGGTGATTTTACAGTATCCTTCCCCTGCCACGCCCACCAAGCCACGCTCACCAAGCCATGCCACATCCACAGAACCAGTAGTAAAAAAAATTGAAACCCACCACTGACGTGCAGTGGTGCATACGCAGAGCGTCTGTGATGATGTCCAGGCTGGTGGGCGGAGCCTGCCTCCGCCGCCACTACCGGTTCGGGCGAACAGGGGCGAACCAGTAGAAACCCACCACTGGTTGAGACTCTAGAAAGAGTGCAGAGAAGAGCAACAAAAAATGATTAGGGGGTTGGAGGCTAAAACATATGGAGGATGGTTATAGGAATTGAGAATGGCTAGTTTGATGAAAAGAAGGACCAGTAGACTTCCAGTATTTGAGGGGCTACCACAAAGAAGTGGCGTTCTCCAAAGCACCTGAAGGCAGGAGAAGAAGCAACGGGTGGAAACTCATCAGGGAGAGAAGCAACCTAGAACTAAGGAGAAATTTCCTGACAGTGAGGACAATTCACCCGTGGAACTGTTTGCCTCCAGAAGTTGTGGGTGCTTCATCACTGGAGGTTTTTAAGAAGACACCGGACAGTCATTTGTCTGAAATGGTATAGGTTCTCCTGCTTCAGCAGGGGGCTGGACTAGAAGACCTCCAAGGTCCCTTCCAACTGTTATTATTCTATGTTCTAAATCCAGGCCTTGTGTCTGAAAGGACGCAAGCTGAACGGTAAATTCTTGGTGCTTTTACCTGGCAACTGGAATTTCATAAGCGAAGATGTGAACTGAAAAAAATGTCCAGGATACGAATTTAAGCCTAGAGATGGGCTTTTGGTTAACATTAAAGAGTGTGTTTTTTAAAGCAGATCAGGTTAGTTTTACAGGGGTTGGTGGGTGTCACCCAACATCTGTTTGATCTTTTCATACGTTCCGCTACATGACAGAATGATTGGCTACGTGATTGCTCAGTTTAAGGAACAGAGGCAGCTTGGTCTAGTGGTTAAGGTCCTGGTGTAGAAACCTGGAGATGGTGAGTTCTAGTCCTGCCTTCGGCATGAAAACTGATTGAGTGACTTTAGGCCAGTCACCTGGAGACTGGGAGTTTCAGTCTTCCCTTAGGCTTGAAAACCAGTTTCAGAAAACCAGTAGACTGGGAGTTCTAGTCCTGCATTAGACACAAAAGCCAACTGGGTAACTAGGCCAATCACCAGGAGACTGGGAGTTCTAGTCAGGGGTGGGTTCTACTTACCTTTACTACCAGTTCACAGCGGGAGCGCGCGCACACTTCTGCGCATGCACAGATCATCCATTATGTCATCCGGGTGGGTGGGCGGAGCCTCCCGCCACTTTTACTACTGGTTCACAAGGACCGGACAGAACCAGGCGCAACCCACCACTGGTTCTAATCCTGCGTTAGACACGAAAGCCAGCTGGGTAACTTTAGGCCAATCACCAGGAGACTGGGAGTTCTAGTCCTGCGTTGGACACGAAACCCACCAGGAGACTTGGAGTTAGGCAACTTACTAAGTCTTTCAACTCTGAAGTAGTTCTGGATTGCAACAAACCTCCCAAGAAGTAGGGATTGGTGTGACCGTAGCAGCCACTCCCTTTAATAACATCCTCCGTCTTCAGTTAACAAAAGAACTGCTCCACAATGAAGATCTGGATTTAGGGCCACTGAAGGGTGCGTGTGCTACGTCTCAGAGATCCTGAATTGCTGGGCGCTTCCAGAGTTCAGGTCTACAAGATGGCTTCCCTAGCGCCTGTTGTGGTCCACCAGCAGCCTGCGGAGCTGGCAGCGGAGTCGGACAGTGAGGAGGCTGAGGAAGAACTTGGGCCAGTCCTAGAGGCTGGGGAAGGCCCGGATGAGGGCTCTGCGTCGGAGGCAGAGATGGGGCCAGGGCCATCTGGGAGTGAGGTGCGGACCCCGGAGCCTCCAGAGGCTGACAGCAGAGAGGCAGAGGAACAGGAGGAGCCTGTTCCTAGTGCACACATGTGCAGAGCTGCCAGAAGGCAAGAGCAGCTAAAGCAAAAAGGACAACTCGGGAGTAAGAGATGATTGTCCCCTTCCAGAAGGCTTAAAAGACCAGCAACGGCTCTCGGGCTCTTTGTCCGGAAAACAACGTTGATAGATTTGTTTCTTGTCTTGCTGCATTTATTTCTTGTTGGCGTCTTCTGCTCCTGAACTGTTGCCAAGAAAAGCCTTTGGCAGGTTGCCTAATTAGACCAAGGTTGGTGATAAGGCTGAAGGATTGTGCTATGAAGAGTTTGTTTTGAATTAGTTTGGACTACGCTGAGAATGAGTTAATTCTCGGCTGTTCTAATAAAGTCTGTGTTTTTGGAACTGATTGCGTCTGATAATACCTACTTGGGCCTGGGTCACAACAACAAGGAGCAAACTTTCCAGAAATGCGAACGGTTGTCTGTGAGAACCAAACCATTCCCTTTTCCTCCTATTTATTCCCCAGCCAGGGAGGGCCCATTCAGCGTCCACGTTTGTTTTGCTTCTCCTTGTCCTCCGTTGATCACCTCTCCTACCTGCTCTGCATCTGGAACAGGCCCCAGCTGTTCCTCTTCCTCCTCACTCATCTCTGACTCCAAAGGCAGCTGTCTCTCCGATGGCTGGGAAATGCCGGACGGCCCTGGCTCTATCTCCATGTCCGACTCTGAGCATCCATCAGAGCCTTCCCCAGGCTCCAGAAGTGGCCCAAGTTCCTGCCCAACCTCCTCATCATCTGAGTCTGCCACCAGCTCTGCTGGCAGCTGGCGGGCCACAACACTCCTGCCTTGGCCAAGGGGTTGGACTAGAACAGGGGTCTCCAACCTTGGCAACTTTAAGCCTGGTGGACTTCAACTCCCAGAATTCCAGCTTTGCTGGCTGGGGAGTTTTGGGAGTTGAAGTCCACCAGGCTTAAAGTTGCCAAGGTTGGAGACCCCTGGACCAGGGGTGAAATGTAAAATTTGTTACTACCGGTTCTGTGGGCGTGGCTTGGTGGGGGGGGGGGTAATGTGACTAGGTGGGCATGGCCAACTTTTTTTTTTTTTTTTTTTTACTTTTCAAAGCATTTTTTCTAATGCTTTGAAAAGCCTCTCTGCCGATCAGGCAATTCAGCTGGGATCGTCAGATACTTTTCAAAGCATTTTTTTTAAACCACCTGTTCGGCCAAGAGGTTGCAGAAAAAAATGCTTTGAAAAGCCTCTGACGATCCCAGCTGAACTGCACGATCATCAGAGGCTTTTTTTTTTTTTTTACTTTTAAAAGCATTTTTTCGTCGGAAGAGGTTGTAGAAAAAATGCTTTTAAAAATAAAATTAAAAAAAGTCTGTCTGTTGAGAAGTCTGTGACGATCCCAGCTGAGTTGCCTGATCGGCAGAGAAGCTTTTCAAAGCATTAGAAAAAATGCTTTGAAAAGTAAAATAAAAAAAAAGCCTCTGATGATCATGTGTAGGGGAGGAGGGGCCGCAGGGATTTTTGCTACCGGTTCTCCGAACCACCCACCGCCATCGCTACCAGATCAGGTGATCCGGTCCAAACTGGGAACATTTCTGCCCTGGAGTAGAAGACCTCCAAGGTCTCTTCCAGCTTCATGATTGTATGGACACCGCTGGCATTAATCAGCTAATGAATGAAAGCAAAAACCCCTCTATGAGTGGGTCTCCTGAGCTGTATCTTCCCTCCAAAGCCCTCCTCCCCAATTATTTTCCAAGGGTCTGCATGGGTCCCTGGTACCCAGCGGGAGGATGCTGATGGGATTTCCTGTGAGGGAACCACAAGGCACAACGGCAGTGGCCTCGCTAAGTTTCCCCTGAGCGGGAAGATCGTTTAAAGATCGTTTCGATTCAGCTTATTTTGTGTTTGCGGCTGAAGAAAGCCGCATAAAAAATCTTGGCATTTTGTTTTGTTTTTTAATTAGTAGATTTCCTTGTTAAGAGCACTTTCCTCTCTAAACCCATGGCTTTTGCGCTGTCATCCTCTCGGCCTTCAATTTAATAGAAACGCAGCTTGATGTTTTTACAGCGGGGTTGCCAAGCCCTAATTGAAGCTCAAATAGCAAATTTCTTAAATTATTTGCAGCGCGTGGCTTCCTGTCTGCGTTGTGGCACCACATTTTGTGGATTTTTGTTGAACAGCCTGCCCTTCAGTTCAGTGCCAGGCAGCATAGACAGGTAGTCCTCGACTTACGATCACAATGGAGCCCAAAATTGAGACATTTGTGAAGTGAATTTTGCCCCCTTTTAACGACCTTCCTTGCCACAGCTGTTAAGTGAACTGCTGTAGTGGTTAAGTTCGGAACAGGGTTGTTAAGTGAATTTGGCTCAGTGGTGGGTTCCTCCCGGTTCAGCCCGATTCGGCCAAGCTGGTAGCGGTGACAATATGACGTCACCGAACCGGTTCTCTTTGTTTGGGAGCTGGATCCGCTAGAAGGAAAAAAAAACTGTTTAAACTCTTGCCGCGGGGCTTCAAAGGGCCGCTCTACAGCTGATCAGTGTTAAAAGGCAGTGTGGTGGTAGACCGGTACCTCCCAAAAACAAAAGAGTAGACCGGTGCCTCCAAAAACAAAAGAGTAGACCAGTGCCTCCAAAAACAAAAGAGTAGACCGGTACCTCCCAAAAACAAAAGAGTAGACCGGTGCCTCCAAAAACAAAAGAGTAGACCGGTACCTCCCAAAAACAAAAGAGTAGACCGGTGCCTCCAAAAAACAAAAGAGTAGACTGGTGCCTCCAAAAACAAATGAGTAGACCAGTACAGCTCTGTAAGCAGTTAAAAGCCTGGTAGACCAGTACCTTTTCTAAATCCCAAAGAATTGTCACATGACCATCAAGCCATGCCCACAAAATAAGCCACACCCACAGAACCGGTAGTAAAAAAATTTAGAACCCACCCCTGATTTGGCTTCCCCGTTGACTTTGCTCATCAGAAGGTCGCGAAAGGGGATCACGTGACCCTGGGACACTGCGACCGTCATAAATATGAGTCAGTGGCTAAGTGCCTGAAGTTTGATCACATGACTGTATAATTTACTCCTTGCATCCCCTAGAGATGGCAGTTTAATAGCTATTGGCTCACCTGTTTATTATCAGTCACTCTTTTTCCCAGCCCCACGTTCTAAGAAATATTTGTTAGAGAACATGAATATTAATAGAAGAGAATGTTTCTAGCTCAGGGTTGAACTGAGGCAGGGGTGAAATGCTCCCGGTTTCGACCGGATCACCCGATCTGGTAGCGATGGAGGCGGGTGGTTCAGAGAACCGGTAGCAAAAATCCCTGCCCACCCCCCGCCATGCCCAGCTGAGCCCCACGATCATCAGAGGCTGTTTTTTTTTTTTACTTTTAAAAGCGTTTTTTCTACAACCTCTTCGTCCGAAAAAATGCTTTTAAAAGGTAAAAAAAAAAAAAAAGCCTCTGATGATCGCGCGGCTCAGCTGGGATCGTCAGAGGCTTTTAAAAGAATTTTTCAGCCGAAGAGGTTGTAGGAAAAAAAATGCCTTTAAAAGCCTCTGGCGATCCCAGCTGACTTGCCTGATCGTCAGAGGCTTCTAAAAGCATTTTTTTTTTGCAACCTCTTTTGTAGTTGTAGAAAAAATGCTTTTAAAAGTTAAAAAAAAGTTGGCCACGCCCACCCAGTCACATTACCCCTCCACCAAGCCACGCACACAGAACCGGTAGTAACAAATTTTAGATTTCACCCCTGAACTGAGGGCTCCTTGGTACAGGTGGTCTTCCACTTATGACCGTAATTGTGCCTAAAATTAATATTGCTCAGTGAGACATTTGCTAAGGGAGTTTTGCCTCATTTTACGACCTTTCTTGCCCCAATGGTTTAAGTGAATCACCGCAGTTGCTAAGTGAGTAACACAGTTGTTAATTGAATCTGACTTCCCCATTGACTGAATGTCACGAAAGGCGATCCCTCAATCCTGGGACATTGCAACGGTCATAAATATGAACTGGTTGCCAAGCTTCTGAATTTGGATCACATGACCACGGAGGATGGTGCAATAGTTGTTAAGTGAGGAAAATGGTCATGGGTCACTTTTTTCAGTGCCGTTGCAACTTCTGACGGTCACAAAATGAACTGTTGTAAAAGGAGGATTATCTGTCCTCTCTGAGCTTGGTAGTTTTCTTGCAGACGTTTAATGACCCAACTAGGTAACATCGTCAGTGTTAGGAGGGATGTGGGAGGAAGAGGAGGAGCAGGAGGAGGGTTGTGAGGTCCTGTGAGCTTGGTGGCTTCCTTGCAGATGTTTCAGGACCCAACTAGGTAACGTCATCAGTGCTGGAAGGGAGTGGGATGTACAGGATGGAGGAGGAGGAAGAGAAGAAGGAAGAGGAGGAGGAGTGTGGGGTCCTTGGTGGTCTCTGAGCTTGGTTCAATGGACGTTTTATTGCCAACTTAGGTAACATCATCAGTGCTAGAAGGGAGTGGAGTGTGCAGAGAAGAGGAGGAGGAGGAGGAGGAGGACTGTGAAGTCCTTGGTGCTCTCTGAACTTGGTGGTTTCCTCGCAGACTTTTCATTACCCAACTAGGTAACACAATCAGTGCAAGAAGGGTGTATGGGAATGAAACATTAAGAAAGCAATCGAGCTCGGAGAGCATCAAGGACCCTTTGTAAGCATTAAGAAATCGACATGTCTGCGCATGGATCTCTCCAGTGTGTTTTTCTCTTTTTTAATCAACTTTTCATTTGTTTTAAAAAAACATTTATTTTATACATTATGTTTTATTTCTGTGGTTTTTATCTTTAACTTTTTTCTTTCTCTCTCTCTTAATCTCTTTTACTGAATGTGTGCCTGTTTACCTCTCTAAAGGAATATGGCTGTAAGGATGAATATGTAAGTTCCCACATCTCCTTTTTTTAAAATTTTTTTTAATCTTTTCACATTTCTCTGTGCAACCTGCCCTGTTTCTTTCTCTCTGTTATGTTTTGTGCCGGAGCATGTTTGTATGGCCAAGACGATTCATTTGAATGATTGCATGAAAAAATTTAACCAAATTAAAAAACACACGAGTCAGATTACGCCTACGTTACCCAGGTGATTTTAAATGTATATATTTGAATTATTTTTATCCGTTCAGGTCACCGGACAGGTTTTGTTCATCAGGGGGAAAAAATGTTTGTTCGTTTGCTGGAATTTTTATGTTGTTCCACTTCTGCATGCAGTATAAAATCATCCTAAAAAAAATTAAAAACAAATTTATAACTCGCCTGTTTAATCTCAAAAACTGCAGGTAGTTTCTCGATTTACAGCCATTCATTTAGTGACCGTTCAAAGTTACATTGGCGTTGAAAAAAAGTGACTTACGACCGTTTTTCACACTTATGACCAGGGTCGCTTGATCTGGCCACTTGGCAACTGGCATGTACTTATGACGGTTGCAGTGTCCCACGGGTGGGAGTGTTGTATCATGCGATCCCATTTTGTGACTTTCTGACAAAGTCAGTGGCGAAGTCAGATTCACTTAACAACCGTGTGACTAGCTTAACACCTGCAGGGATTCGCTTAACAACTGTAGAAAGAAAGGTCGTAAAACGGGGCAAAACTCCCCTAAGAAATGTTTCACTTAGCACGGTGTTTCTCAACCTTGGTAGCTTGAAGATGGGTGGACTTCAACTCCTAGAATCCCCCAGCCAGCTGACGGGGGGATTCTGGGAGTTGAAGTCCACCCATCTTCAAGCTTCCAAGGTTGAGAAACACTGACTTATTAACATAAATTTGGGATTCACTCGTGGGTCATAGGTTGAGGACCAGCTGTACCCAAAGACTTCAAAAAAAGGACCCAGGAAATAAGAAAGCTTCAAATGCTTGTTGCATGGCAGAACGAGGTTCTTTCATCCTGATTTGAACCTGGATTTCCACCCATAATGGCAGGATTCATATATAGGTAGTCCTCGATTTATGACCTCAATTGAGCCCGACATTTCTGTGGCTAAATGCAACATTTGCTTAGCAAGCTTTGCCTTGTTTTACGACCTTTCTTGCCGCGGTTGTTCAGCGAATCACTGCAGTTGTTAAGCGAGTCGCCCGGTTGTTAAGCGAATCTGGCTTCCCCGTTGACTTTGCTTGTCGGAAGGTCGCAAAAGGGGATCACATGACTGCGACCATCATAAATACGAGTCAGTTGCTGAGCATTCGAATTTTGATCCGTTGACCGCCGCAGCGGTCGTAAGCATGAAAAACGGTCCTAATTCCCTTTATCCAGTGCCGGTCTAACTTCGAACAGTCCCTAAATGAACTGTTGTAAGCTTGAGGGCTTACCTGTGTTATATGAAGCACAAAGCAAATTAAAATCCCTCCCCTTTATGGCTTGGTTTTATGAACTGGTGCAAACATAGATTGTACAAGTCAATGTCCCTGGAAGGAACAGGGTTGCAGGCAGTGGTGGGATTCAGCCGGTTCGCACCTATTCGGGAGAACCGGTTGTTAACTTTCTAAGCAGTTCGGAGAACCGGTTGTTGGAAGAAATTTTATTTTGTTTTTTTCCATTTTGCAGGGCTAATCCTGTAAGGAAGGCAGGAAGGAAACATTCTGCTGGTATTTCTAGCCTAATCTTTATTGCCCTGCTTACAGAAACTGCCTCTCTGCTTAACCCTTGTTACATTGTAACAGCTAAGGCGAAGCGCCCGTTGATGTGAGTGATCTTGAGTTGTCCACGCCCACACGGTCACATGACCACCAAACCACGCCTACCCATCTGGTCATTAGGGCAGAGAACCGGTTGTTAAATTATTTGAATCCCACCCCTGGTTGCAGGTGCCTCCTAAGAATCACCGGGGGCTGGGGGCTGGGAGGGGGGTCATTATTGCAAAAATACCCAGGGACAGGTATCAAAATGAGTGACAGATCAATGAAGTGAGATAGAACCCAATCCATCTGCAAACCAGTCCTGCCATGAATGGCCAGCATTGTGCACCCCCACCCCCCTCCGGCGGGCTTTCAATTGCCTATTCGATATCATCACGTCTTGATGGACGCTACCTCTGAAACGGCTTTCCCCGCACATTATTTTTCCCCCCCCGTCGGTGAGAACGATGCTCTTGTGTTACACGGCGTGGCTTTGTGGAAGCCGGAGCGTCCGGATGGTATGTGGAAACAGGAGTAACGCAATCTGCCTTTTGACATTTTCGTGCTTTTGTCTTCCCGGCCTTTCCCAGCTGGGTGGCTTATAATGGGCACCGATGATAGAAGCGGCCATGAAAGGGAGGCAGGAGACAGTTGGGGGGCTCAGAAAGGGAATTGGTGACCCCCCCCCCACCAGGCTCATTGAAATGGTCTTTGCAGGAATGTTCGGCCTGGTGTCCAGATCTGGGAAGATATCTGCAGACCCGTCTAGTTTAGTGAAAAGAAGGACCAGGGGAGACATGAAAGCAGTCTCCTAATATTTGGGGGGCCGCCACAAAGAAGAGGGGGTGTCAACCTATTCTCTGAAACGCCTGAAGGCTAGACAAGAAACAACGGATGGAAACTAATCAAGGAGAGAAGCAACCTGGAGTTAAGGAGAAATTTCTTATCAGTGAGGACAGTTAACCAGTGGAACAGCTTGCCACCAGAAGTTGTAAATGCTCCAACACTGGAGGTTTCTAAGAAGAGATTGGACAACCATTTGTCTGAAATGGTATAGGGCCGTGATGGCAAACCTATGGCGGGCATGCCAGAGGTGGCACACAGAGCCCTCTCTGTGGGCACGCGCTCCGTCGCCAGCTGCTTTTGCAGGTTCCGGCCCGCGCATGGCATGCAACAGAACCCAGAAGAGAGCAGCTGTCTGGTGTGCATGCCAGCTGCTCTGTTCCAGCACTCCGGCGTGCGCTCCAGTTTCACCATTCGGTGCCAAAAAGGTTAACCACTGGTATAGTTTAGTTTAGTTTAGTTTATTTGATTTGTATACCGCCCTACTCCCGAAGGACTCAGGGCGGTGAACAGCCAACAATAAAATACATAGATAGAAAAAATTTAAAACCAGAATAAAATCAAATTAAATCATTTTGGCCCAGACAGATTAAAACACCCCAATCATTTAAAAACAGATTAAAATTTACATATTTAAAAAGGGAGAGATTAGGCCAAGCCCGCCTGGTGGAATAAAAAGGTCTTCACAGCACGGCGGAAGGAGCGCAGATCCGGGATCCTCCGTATCTCCGGGGGGAGCTCATTCCAGATAGTAGGTGCCCCCACAGAGAAGGCTCTCCCCCTAGAGGCCTCCAGTCGACACTGTTTGGCTGACGGCACCCGGAGGAGTCCCTCTCTATGAAAGCGTACTGGCCGGTGGGAGGCTATTGGTGGTAGCAGGCGGTCCCGTAGATAACCAGGTCCTAAGCCATGGAGCGCTTTAAAGGTGGTAACCAAAACCTTGAAGCGCACCCGGAAGACCACCGGGAGCCAGTGCAGCTCGCGCAGGAGAGGTGTTACATGGGAACTCCATGTCGCTCCCATAACCACCCGCACGGCCGCACTCTGCGCCAGTTGGAGCCTCCGGGTGCTCCTCAAGGGGAGCCCCATGTAGAGAGCATTACAATAGTCCAGGCGGGAGGTGACGAGGGCATGAGTGACCGTGCGTAACGTATAGGGCAGTGATGGCAAATCATTTTGCCCAAACTGGAACGTGCGTGCATGTTTGGGCGCCACAGCGGAAACCCGAAAACCAGCTGGCCAGCGCGCATGTGTGTGCCAGCCAGCTGGTCTTGGCGGGCATCGGAGCACTGGAAACCGAAAAACCAGGTGGCCGGCACGTGCATGCGTTTTTTGGGCTGTTTTCTGGGCCATTTACAGGCCGTTTTCACACCATTTTTTGGCTGTTTTTCAGGCCATTTTCTGGCACTCCGACACCCGCGAAGACCAGCTGGCGACAGCGCGTGTGCCCCCAGAGAGGGCTCTGCATGCCACCTCTGGCACGCGTGACATATGTTGGCCATCACGGTTGTATGGTCTCCTGCCTTAGCAGGGGGTCGGTCAGGCAATGTCGGCTGGCGACCTCCCCGGGGAAGAGCCTTCTCTGTGGGGGCACCCGCCCTCTGGAACGAGCTACCCCCAGGGATACGACCGATCCCGGACCTCCGTACTTTCCGCCAGGCCCTGAAGACTTTTTTATTTCAGCAAGCCGGGCTGGGTTAAAAAATTTTTAATTGGGGAATTTTATGGGTAAGGGGTTTTAAATTGGGGAAGCCAAAGATAAATTTAATTTCGTTTTATAGTATTTTAATATTTGTATTGTATGTTTTTTTAATTTTGGCTGTTTACCGCCCCGAGTCCTTCAGGAGAGGGGGCGGTATAAAAATTTAAAGAATAAATAGATAGATAGATAGATAGATAGATAGATAGATAGATAGATAGATAGATAATAATAATAATAATAATAATAATAATAATAATAATAATAATAATAATAATAATAATAATAATAATAATAATTTTATTTCTATACCGCCCTTCTCCCGAAGGACTCAGGGCGGTGTACAGCCTATTTAAAAACACAAAAAACACGACAACAATTAAAATTTAAAATCATTAAATAATTAGGCTCCAATTAAAATCCCAGAAATTTAAAATACCCCAATTTAAAACATTATGTTAATAGCCCTGCCTGGCGGAACAACAGGGTCTTCAGAGCGCAGCGAAACACCCGGAGGTCGGAAATCTTTCGTATTTCGGGGGGCAATTCATTCCACAGGGCTGGAGCTCCCACAGAGAAGGCCCTCCCCCTGGGTGTCGCCAGCCGACATAACTTGGCTGATGGCACCCGGAGGAGACCCTCTCTGTGGGAGCGAACTGGTCGGTGGGAGGCTATTGGTGGCAGAAGTCGGTCTCGAAGGTACCCGGGTCCTATGCCATGGAGCGCTTTAAAGGTGGTAACCAACACCTTGAATCGCACCCGGAAGACCACTGGGAGCCAGTGCAGCTCGCGCAGGAGGGGTGTCACATGGGCACAACGGGTTGCACCCATAACCACCCGCGCGGCCGCATTCTGGACCAGTTGGAGCCTCCGAGTGCTCTTCAAGGGGAGCCCCATGTAGAGAGCATTACAATAGTCCAACCGGGAGGTGACAAGGGCGTGAGTGACCGTGCGCAAGGCGTCCCGATCCAGAAAGGGCTGCAACTGGCGAATCAGGCGAACCTGATAAAAGGCCCCCCTGGCCACGGCCGTCATATGCTCTTCTAAAGACAGCCGTGCATCCAGGAGGACACCCAGATTGCGAGCCCTCTCTGTGGGGGGCAAAGATTCACCCCCAATAGTCAGCGATGGCACCTGCTGACCATATCGGGGCGCCGGAAGCCACAGCCACTCGGTCTTGGAGGGGTTGAGTCTGAGCCTGTTCCTCCCCATCCAGGCCCGCACGGCCTCCAGGCAGCGGGACATCACATCAAGGGCATCGTTGGGGTGGTCTGGGGTGGAGATGTACAGCTGAGTATCGTCAGCGTACAGATGACACTTCACCCCGAAACCACGGATGATCTCACCCAGCGGCTTCACATAAATGTTGAACAGGAGAGGCGAGAGGACCGACCCTTGTGGCACTCCCCATGCGAGATGCCTCGAGGTCGACCTCTGTCCCCCTGCCAACACAAACTGCGAGCGGTCGGAGAGGAAGGAGGAGAACCACCGCAAAACGGTGCCCCCTATTCCTAACCCCCTCAACCGCTGCAGCATGATACCATGGTCGATGGTATCAAAAGCCGCCGAGAGGTCTAATAGGACTAGGACAGAGGAACAGCCCCTGTCCCGAGCCCTCCAGAGATCATCCACCAACGCGACCAATGCCGTTTCAGTGCTGTACCCCTGCCTGAAGCCCGACTGGTACGGGTCTAGATAGACAGAAGACTTCCAAGGTCCCCTCCAACTCTTCTGCTAACAGGTGCAGGGATTGATTATTTCTAGTTTAATGAAAAGAAGGATCAGGGGTGATCTGAGAGCAGTCTTCCAATATTTGAGGGACTTCCACAAAGAAGAGGGGGCTCGGATTAGGGTTAGTTTTCAGTTTCCCAATATTTCAGGGGATTGCCACAAAGAGGAGGGGGTCAAGCTCTTCTCCAAAGCACCTGAAGGTAGGACAAGAAGCAACAGATGGAAACTAATCCAGAAGAGAAGCAACCTTGAATTAAGGAGAAATTTCTTGACAGTGGGAACAATTAACCAGTGGAACAGCTTGCCACCAGAAGTTGTGGGTGCTTCATCATTGGAGGTTTTAAGAAGAAATTGGACAGCCATTTTTTTTTTTTTTTAATTTGATTTATATGCCGCCCTTCTCCGGAGACTCAGGGCGGCTTACAATGCGTTAAGCAATAGCCTTCATACTTTTGTATATTTTATACAAAGTCAGCTTATTGCCCCCACAAACTGGGTCCTCAATTTACCTACCTTAGAAAGGATGGAAGGCTGAGTCAATCTTGAGCCTGGCAAGATTCGAACTTACTTTAATTGCAGGCAGCTGGTGTTAAATTACAGTGCCTTGTCTGCAGAGCTATCCAGGCTCTCTATCTCAGGCTCTCTTCCTTCCTTCCTTTCTTCCTTCTTTCTTTCTTTCTTTCCCTTCCTTCCTTCCTTCTTTCTTTCTTTCCCTTCCTTCCTTCCTTCCTTTCTTTTTTTTTAATTTGATTTATATGCCGCCCTTCTCCGGAGACTCAGGGCGGCTTAAAGTGCGTTAAGCAATAGCCTTCATACTTTTGTATATTTTATACAAAGTCAGCTTATTGCCCCCACAAACTGGGTCCTCAATTTACCTACCTTAGAAAGGATGGAAGGCTGAGTCAACCTTGAGCCTGGTGAGATTCGAACTTACAGTAATTGCAGACAGCTGGATGTTAATTACAGTGCATTAGTCTGCTGAGCTATCCAGGCTCCTTGTCTGGAATGGTATAGGGCAGTGTTTCTCAACTTTGGAAGCTTGAAGATGGGTGGACTTCAACTCCCAGAATCCCCCAGCCAGCAGCGCTGGCTGGGGGATTCTGGGAGTTGAAGTCCACCCATCTTCAAGCTTCCAAAGTTGAGAAACACTGGTATAGGGTCTCCTGCCTAAGCAGGGGGTTGGACTAGAAGACCTCCAAGGTCCCTTCCCACTCTGCTATTCTCTCACATCCTGGACATAAAGTGTTTCAATGCCTCCCCCCCGGGGAGAGCGCTATAGGGCGAGGGCCTCCAAACTTGACAACTTTCTTGTGAACTTCGACTCCCAGAATTCTGGGAGTCGAAGTCCACAAGTCTTCAGAGTTGCCAGGTTTGGAGATCCTCGGGAAGAGCGCAAAACTGGTTTAGTGACGGCGACGCTCGATGCAGCCGCTTGCTAGGAGTGAGGCCTTATAAGATTTTTAGGTTGACCTGATCTGGTTTCTCTGGCTGTGTATCGTGTATTTATTTTCGGAGGGGTTTTTTTTTAATGAGTGGAGCACACGCAGAGACAGTTGGCTCCAGGTGTTCTTTACATCTGCGGTAAATTAATCAATTAATACAAATTCTAAAATGCATGGGACAACCCCACGATTGGATCCAGGTAGTCCTCGACATACGACCACAATTGAGCCCCAACATTCCTGTGGCCAAGTGAGAGACATTTCTGACGTGAGTTTTGCCCCATTTTACAACCTTTCCTGCCTCGGTTGTTAAGTGAATCACCATCATCGTTAAGTTAGTAACCCGGCTGTTAAGCGAATCTGGCTTCCTCATTGACTTGGCTTGTTGAAAGGTTGCAAAAAGGGATCATATGACCCCGGGATATTGCGACCGTCATAAATATGAACCAAGCATCTGAATTTTGATCGCACAATCATGGGGATGCTGCCAAGGTCGTAACGGTGAAAAACGGCCCTCAGTCCCTTCTTTCAGTGCCGTTGTAACTGAGCGGTCGCTAAACGAACTGTCGTAAGTCGAGGACTACCTGTATTGGCTGCCAGGTTGAACTGTCCGAAATTGGAACGCTTACAAGCAGATCCGGGAATGGCTTACTTAAAAGAAAGCAAAACCTGCTTAAGGGTTGATTCTTCAGGAATGCCTCTAATCTGTTTTTTTTTTTTATTAATCTACCTCTGTTTATTTTTGGTTTTGCATCTCCAGCCAGTTGACTAAGAGTTCCCGCACCTCCTTCCAAAGTTTGCACCTCGCCCTCCTGCCCAAAGATCTGAGCACCATGTGAAAATGTTCCGTTTTCTTCCGAAACTCCGCAATATTCCCCCTTTTTTCTTTACTTATTTCAAATCATCCTTAACGTGTCCTTCACCTCAAAAGGCTGCCAAAAAAATGCTTGCGGTGGCCGAGTTAGGCCCAAATGTCCTTGGCTAATGTGTAAGCACACTGCAAACCAGGCTGGATTTGATTTAAATCGAGTTGATTTAAATCACAATTTGAATCATGATTTAAATCCCTAGTAAAAAGGCTTGATTCAAATCAACTCGATTTAAATCATCATTTTTAAAGAGCGACTGTCATCTCTGCTCCTCCTTTGACCCACTGTTGACTCACCGATAGTCCCAGTGTTGCAGAATAGACAGCCTCAACTCCATTTCATGCTGAATAAACTCAATTATTTATGTATCTTAAATAGAAAACTATCTTACGATAGATTTTTACCCCAAAAGTTTTTTATTAAAATAAATTTGATAAAAATAAAAAAAAATCCGATTTAAATCAAAAAAATCCGATTTAAATCAAAAAAATCTGATTTTTTTGATTTTTTTTTAAAAAAAATCATTGATTTTTATCCACCCTGCTGCAAACCAAGTTAATTGAATCCAGTAAATCATGACTTAGCAGGTGGGGGAACCAAGTAGCTGAACTTCTTTGATAGTTTTAAAAGGACAGATTTCTAAGCTTCTGGCCTTTAACAGGCCACTTAAGTCCTTCAGCCTGCATTGTCTTTGGGTTGGCTAAATACGAAGAATCATTTATTTATTTATTTATTTATTATTCAAACTTCTATACCACCCTTCTCCTTTCAGACTCAGGGCGGTGAACAGCCAAAATAAAAACATTTATACATAACATTACAATTAAAAATAGATTTAAAATAATTAATAAATTTGGCCCATAATTTAAAACTTGTCAATTTAAAATCAGTATCAAAATTTTAAAACTAACCCTAAAATCAAGACAGACCGGCTAACTGAGGGAAGTATATATGTCTAGCCTAATGAAGAGAAGGATTAGGGGTGACATGATAGTATCTTCCAATATTTGAGGGGCTGCCACAAAGGAGCCTGAGTGGCGTAGGAGGCTAATGCCTCCTACTAAGGCAGCATTTAACATCCAGCTGCCTGCAATTACTGCGAGTTCAATTCTCACCAGGCTCAAGGTCGACTCAGCCTTCCATCCTTTCTAAGGTGGGTAAATTGAGGACCCAGTTTGTGGGGGCAATAGGCTGACTTTGTATAAATATACAAAAGTATGAAGGCTATTGCTTAACGCAGTGTAAGCCGCCCTGAGTCTCCGGAGAAGGGCGGCATATAAAAATAAATAAATAAATTTAAAAAAAAAACAAAGAAGAGGGGGTCAAACTATTCTCCAAAGCACCTGAAGGCAGGACAAGAAGCAATAATCCAAGAGAGAAGCAATTTAAGAACTAAGGAGAAACTTTCTGACAGTGAGAACAATTAACCAGTGGAACAACTTGCCTCCAGAAGTTGTAGGTGCTCCAATCCAAGAGATTTTAAAGAAGAGATTAGACAACCGTTTGTCTGAAATGGTATAGGGTCTCCTGCTTGAACAGAGGGTTCGACTAGAAGACCTCGGAGGTCCCTTCCCACCCTGTTATTCTGTATTCTATTACACCAATTCCTTTCAGTTCCCCTGCCCAAAAAATTCTGCAGATTGAAGCAGGGTGGATTTGATTTAAATCGAGTTGATTTAAATCACAATTTAAATCATGATTTAAATCACTAGTAAAAAGGCTTGATTTAAATCAACTCGATTTAAATCCTAATTTTTAAAGAGCAGCTGTCATCTCTGCTCCTCCTTTGACCCACCGTTGACTCACCGATAGTCCCAGTGTTGCAGAATATACAGCCTCCTGCTACATAACTCAGCTCCGTTTCAGGCTGAATAAACTAAATTATTTATGCATCTTAAATAGAAAACTATCTTACGACAGATTTTTACCCCAAAAGTTTTTTTATTAAAATAAATTTGATAAAAATCAAAAAAATCCGATTTAAATCAAAAAAATCTGATTTTTTTTTGATTTTTTTTTAAAAAATCATTGATTTTTATCCACCCTGGATTGAAGCCCAGGTATTTGGAGTATTTATTAGGAAGTCCGGTTCCATAATAAGGCACGCTCATTATAACAAATGACTTAATCTTTCTGGGGAACGTACGTTGGCATAATCTCTAGGTAAAATGGGCTTTGTTTACATCGCCTGATTTTTTTTCTCTTTCTCTCCTTCAACTCACAGGCTTCCACAATGTTAAGAGCATCGTTGGTGCCCGCGTAAGTTTTTTTATTTCCTCTTGGCTCTTATTTGTCGTGTCATCAAATGTGGGCGGTTTGTGTAGAGAGAAACAATAGGTTTCAATCAGTGCAGGTAGTCCTCGACTTACGACTACTTGTTAAGTGACCGTTCAAAGTTACGATGGTGCTCACCCTATTGACTTAAGACCAGACCTCCCATACTTACGACCGTCACAGCATTTCCATGTTATGTGATGGCTGTTGAGACGCTTGGCAACTGGCAGGTAGAGATAGTCCTCCACTTACGACCACAATGGCGCCCCAAATTTACGTTGCTAAGTGAGAAATTTGTCAAGTGGGGTTTGCCCCATTTTACGACTTTTCTTGCCACCGTTGTTAAGTGAATCGCTGAAATTAAATTAGTAATAAGGTTGTTAAGTGAATCTGGTTCCCCATTGACTCTGCTTGTCAGAGTCACATGGGGATCACATGGTCCCGGGACACTGCGACCGCCATAAATGTGAATCAGCTGTCAAACATCCGAATGTAAATTACGTGATGGCAGGGATGCTGCAATGGTCGTAAGCGTGAAAAATGGTCATAAGTCACTTTTCAGGGCCATTGTAACTTCGAAAGGTCACTGTTGTGACCCAGGCCCAAGTAAGTAGTAGGAAAATCAGTCCGTGAAAAAACAAACTTTATTCGAACAGCTGAGAATGACTTCATTCCCAGCATCGTTCAACTAAATTAAAGCAAATTCCTTCCAACACAAATTCCTCAGTCCTATCGCAAACCTTGGTCCAATTGGGCAAACTGCCAAAGGCCTTTCTTGGCAAACGTTCAGAAGTCCCAGATAAAAAAATAAATACAAGACGTAGACGAAGAAGAAGACGAAGTTACCAACGTTGTTTTCCGGCAAAGCCCAAACGCCGTTGCTGGTCTGTTTTAAGCCTTCTGGGAGGGGCCAATCATCTCTTGGCCTTACTCCTGAGTCGTCCCTTTTGCTTTAGCTGCTCCTGCCTTCTGGCAGCTCTTCTCATGCGTGCATTAAGAACAGGCTCCTCCTGTTCCTCTGCCTCTCTGCTGTCAGCCTCTGGAGGCTCTGGAGTCCGCACATCGCTCCCAGATGGCCCTGGCCCCATCTTTGCCTCTGACGCAGAGCCCTCGTCCGGGCCTTCCCCAGCCTCCAGGACTGGCCCATGTTCTTCCTCAGCCTCCTTGCTTTCCGACTCCGCTACCAGCTCCGCAGGCTCCTGGCGGACCACAACAGTCACTAAGCGAACTGTTGTTAGTCAAGGACTACCTGTATTTATGACGGTTGCACTGTCCTGGGGTCAGATGATCACTATCTGCAACTTTCCAAGCCGGCTTCCAACAAGCAAAGTCAATGGGGGAAGCCAGATTCACTTAACGACCACATGATTCACTTAACAACTGCAGTGATTCACTTAACCACTGTGGCAAACAAATTTGTAACATGAGGCCCAACTCACCAACTGCCTTGCTTAGCAATGGAAATTTGGGGCTCGATTATGGTCGTAAATCAGAAACTATCCGATGACAGCATGGAGCTAGGCTGTCCCCCCCCTCTTTTTTTTTTTTTTTTTTGCCACAAAACTTGAGCTGCCTCCAAAATTCTAGGCTAACTTTGAGTTTATTGATTTACTTACTATCCCGCCTTTATTTATTTATTTATTTATTTATTTATGAACAGCTCAAGGTGATAAACCTATCTCATAGTCTTCCATCCTCCCATTTTACCCACAACAATCTGGTGAAGTGAGTTGTGTTAAAGAGAGAGTGACTGGTGCAAGATTACGCTGCTGCCTTTTATGGCTAAGGCGGGACTAGAACTCCCCATCTCCTGGTGATTGGCCCAAAGTCACCCAGTTGGCTTTCATGGCTACGGCGGGATTAGAACTCTCGGTCCCCTGGTGATTTGCCGAAAGTCACCCAGCCGGCTTTCATGCCTAAGGCAGGACTAGAACTCCCCGTCTCCTAGTGATTGGTACAAAGTCACCCAGCTGGTTTCATGCCTAAAATGGGAGTATGAGTTCTACTCAGACTCTACTCTCATTAGTTTCCTAATGATTGGCCCAAAATCATCCAGTCCGCTTTTGTGCCTAAGGTGGGATTAGAACTCACCATCTCCTGTTGATTGGCCCAAGGTCACCCAGCCTCGTTTTATGCCTAAAGTGGGACTAGAATTCCCCGTCTCCTGTGATTGGCTTAGTCACCCAAGTAGCTTTCATGCCTAAGGCAGGACTACAATTCACCGTATCCTGGTGATTGGCTCAAAGTTACCCAGCTGGCTTTCATGCCTAAAGCAGGACTAGAACTCACCGTTTCCCAATGTTTGGTCCAAAGTCACCCAGTTGTCTTTCATGCCTAAGGCGGGACTAGAACTCACTGTCTCCGGGTGATTGGTCCGAAGTCACCCAGCTGGTTTCATGCCTAAAATGGGAGTAAAACTCACAATTTCCTAATGATTGGCCCAAAATCACCTAGTCCACTTTTGTGCCTAAGGTGAGACTAGAACTCCCCGTCTCCTGGTGATTGGCTTAAAGTCACCCAAATATCTTTCATGCCCAAAGCGGGACTAGAACTCACCGTTTCCCAATGTTTGGCCCAGAGTCACCCAGTTGTCTTTCACGCCTAAGGCGGGACTAGAACTGACCATCTCCTGGTGATTGGTCCAAAGACACCCAGCCGGCTTCCATGCCTAAAGTGGCACTAGAACTCCCTCTCACCCAGTTTCTAGCATGGTGCCTTAACCACTAGACAAAATTGTCCATTTTTCCAAATGGAGTCCTGACAGGTGCCAAATCCCTGAACCGGACCACCGAGGACCCCTCAGCGCTAGAGGCCAATTCCCTTGATGGTCCAGGCTTAGATTTCTCGTTCCCATCGGGGCTCCAATCCCTCCTCTGTAAACGGCGTGACTTTCTAGGACTTAACGAACGAAGGTGAATATAATATGTGGACTTTCTAGGACTTTGCTTGCTGGTTGCACTTCATGAAGCGCTTTGTTATGCAGGAAAGTGCAGGAGGTGCCCCTCCTGCCATCTCTGGATTACGAGAAGTTAAAGAAGGACCTGATCGACGGAAGTGACCGTCTCAAGGCTTTTTTGCTACAGGCCTTGCGCTGGGTAAGTCTCGCCGTCAATCGGGGGTGGCTGGGGAATTCTGGGAGTTGAAGTCCAGAGGTCTTAAAAGTCGCCGAGGTTGGAAACCAAGTCAGTGGAAGGACTCTGTGGTTCGACACTTCCACAAAATAGTCCTAAAATGAACAGATTAACAGAGCTGGAAGGGACCTTGGAGGTCATCTAGTCCAGAGGTCTTCAAACTTGGCAGCTTTAAGACTTGTGGACTTCAACTCCCAGAATTCTCCGGCTGGAGGATTCTGGGAGTTGAAGTCCACAAGTCTTAAAGCTGCCAAGTTTGAAGACCTCTGATCTAGTCTAACACACTCCCGTCCAAGCAAGAAACCCTACACCTGTGATGGGGAACCTATGGCACATGTGCTGGAAGTGGCACGCAGAGCCATTTTTCCAGGCACGCGAGCCGTCGCCAAACTCACCTGAAACTGCGCAGGGGCGCGCGCCCCAGCTACTGTTCAGGCCTCTGATGCACGTGCGTGCAATTCAGGGGACCCAGCTGGTCTTCGAAGCTTTCCTGCGCATGCGTGCGTATTTGTCCATGTGCACGAGATGACTGCCACGCAGCACGCCCATGCGCAGACAGCGTTCATGCACGTGCTTTGCGCATGCGAAAACCACGCACGTGCAGATGGTGAGTGTGCGCGCAGCGTGCATTGTGGGCCTGCGTAAAAGCTATGCACATGCGCAGATGGTGTTGCGCACACCGCGCACAGTGGGGGGTGCGCGCAAAAGGTGTTTAAGTGCGCAGATGGTGTGGTTGCACGCGCAGCACATGGGGAGGAGCCATGCGTTAGCGCTGAGGGCCTGCCAGCGCGCACAGCGCGTTCCTGTTCGGCACTCGGTAAGTAAAAGGTTCGCCACCAATGGCCCAATCTCTTCTTGAAAGCTTCCAGTGATGAATCTCCCACAACCTCCGAGGGCAACTTCTGCTTCATTGAATATAGAATACCAGAGTTGGAAGGAACCTCGTAGGTCATCTAGTCCAACCCCCCGCCAAAGCAGGAGACCAGGGGTCTGCAACCTTAAATACTCGAAGAGCCATTTGGACCCGTTTCCCACAGAAAAGAAAACACCGGGAGCCACAAAACCTGAGTGGGTGTGGCCAACTCGATGTCACACACTCCCACCCAGTCACATGACACACACCCCAGCCATGCCTACCCAGGTTTTTTGGCTCCCAGTGTTTTCTGTGGGAAACAGGTATCTCTTTGTCTCTGTCTCTCTCTGTTCTGTCCCCATCTCACACACGCACACAAACAGTCAGCCAGGAGTTAATAAAACCAGCAGTCAGGAATTCCTTTGAAATAACAGAATTGGCAGCAACCCAGTAGCTGCCTGCCAAAGACTTTACTCACAAAGGGAGGTTTTTCTCCTCCGTCCGATACACCAAAATAAGTCCACAAAGCCAAAGAATTGTCAAGTCCAGTCCATAATAAATCCAAGGAGGGCATATAACGAAGTTCCAGAAACGCAGTATGACTTGCTAGCTTTTCAGTTTTGTCCGTCACAAGGCCTGAATGGCCACCACACCCCCTTTTATCCCCTGTGGGGTGGGGTGCAGTGACTCAGCTTAATCTCTGGCACGCCTCCTTCTCTGCTGCGCGCGCTTGTCTTTCCGACGCTGTCGGGGATCCAGCCAAGACTCATCTCCGTCGCTGTCTAACTGCGGCTGCTCGGAAGTGCCTGGCTCCTGGCCTATCTCTTCTCCGTCGGGAGACACCTGAGGCATTGCCAGAGAGGAGGGTCCTGGAGAGGGAGGCCTTGCCAACTCCTCTCCTTCACTTTCGGAGTCTTCTCCCTCCGATAAGACGGGCTCGGGGGTCGGAGACACAACACTGTCTCTGTCTCTTTCTCTTCTCTCCTCTCCTCTCCTCTCCTCTCTCTCCTCTCTCCTCTCAGGTCAGACGAGGAGTGACTGGAAGAGGAGGGAGAGGGGTGGGGCCAGCCAGTGGTGGGTTCAGCCAATAGGGAGCCACAGCAGGGAGACGAAAGAGCTGCATGCGGTTCCGGAGCTGCGGGTTGCTGACACCCACCCTACACCATTTCTGACAGATGGCAGTCCAGTCTCTTCTTGAAAGCTTCCACAGTGATGAATCTTCCACAAAGACTCAGACTGCATTGGCATCAAGCGTCTCCTTTAGAATAGGGGTTGGGTTAACATAAAACCCGATAGAAAGTTTCGTATTTTTTTCTGCTCAAATGTTGAGTTTGCTTATTTATTTAATTGCTCATTCTTCTGTGGGTTTGCTTCATTTCTGCAGCCACCCATCTCAGTCAGTGACTCTGGGTGGCTTGCAGTTCAAAAAGAAAAAGCATATTGCAATTAAACATACTAAAAATGTTTTTAAACAAAACAGGCACTATAAACAGCTGGATTAAACATACTTAGGGGCAGAAGCTGCTTGGCCTGTTAGCAGTCAAAACTCAAAAGAGTTCAAAAGCAGCATGGTAAGAATTCAGAAGGCAAGAATTCTGGCTGACCATTTGCTAGCTGCCTGTTGTGGCCCGTACGCAGCCTGTGCAGCTAGTAGCTGATTCTGACAGCGAGGAGGCTGGTGTGGTGCTGCGACAGCAGCCTGTGCAGCTGGCGCTCGAGTCGGACAGTAAGGAGGCTGGAGAAGATGTGGTGCCAGAGGCAGGGATTCAGCCAGGGCCTTCAGAACCTCCAGAAGCTCCTTTAAGTGAAGAGGAAGAAGAGGAGGAGCCTCTTCTCGATGCACGGGCGCGCAGAGCTGCCAAAAGGCAGGAGTGGCTCCTCAGGAGGAGGTTTCCTCGAGAGTAAGGCTTGGGGCTAATTGGCCACTCCCTTACCCTATTTAAGGAGGAACTCCAACAGAAGCAATTTGCAGGGAACAACTTCGTTCACATACCTTCGCGTCTTGTCTTGCTTATCTTATCAGCTTCCTGCAAGTTGCTTCTGGGCATTCTGCCAACCCAAGTAAACTTTCAGTTATTATTCTTTGAATTCTTGGCGGCTGTTAATGCAGTTAATTAACAGCCGTTGTTGTAAAAAACTGGTTTATTTAGTAAACTAAGGTTTGAACAGACTTTGTGTGTGCTGCGTTCTTTGGGGTCCGTAGCTGGAGCAGAACACTGCCGTGGGGGACATTGTTAGTCCTTAGGTGCTTTCGAATTTAACATGCAGTCCTCGACTTACGATCACAATTCAGCCCAAAATTTCTGCTGTTAAGTGAGACATTTCTTAAGTGAGCTTTGCCCCATTTTATGACCTTTCCTGCCTCCGTTGTTAAGCGAATCATTGCAGTTGATAAATTGGTAACACAATTGTTAAATGAATCCGGCCTGGCTTGTCAGAAGGTCGCAAAAGGGGATCACGTGACCCCGGGACACTGCCACCGTCGTAAATATGAACCAGTGACCAAAGGAACTGAATTTTGATCATGCTGCTCAGAGATTGTAACTATGGTACAGCCGTGGCCAAAATTGTGGACACCTTTTGGGAAAAGTGTTATTTTCTAAATCTAGCTAATAACACTACTTTTTTTTGGAGTAGTACCATAAAATTATATATCAGTGGAAAGGCAATTTAATCAAGAATGTAATGCAATAACTTTTAGGAAGGATTTGCTCTTAGAATAGCAGTTACAGGATAAAGAAGAAAAGTGAAACATGTAGAAAAAAAAACGAGATATACAAAACGTCTTCCCATGGAGTGAACCAAGTCTTTGAGTTCTGCAGCTGTTCTAATGTGAAACCAAGATGGAATGATGGCTTCTATTAACTGGGTTTTATTGCTGGGTCGCGTCTGACTAACCAGTTTCTTTAGTCGGCTCCATAGATTTTCCATTGGGCTTTAAGGTCTGGGTTATTCAGGCCATTCATTCCAGCAGTGGAATAGGATTATTTTGATACTCCAAAAGAAAAGGGGTGTTATTAGCCATCAAACCTCAAAAATACATTTTTCCCAAAAGGTTTCCTCAATTTTGGCCACCGCTGTATGAAAAACAGCCGTTAAATCACCTTTTTTCAGTGCCGTTCTAACTTTGAACCATCACTAAAGCAACTGTTGTAAATTGAGGACTGCCTGTATGCAGATACGATATTTTAGCCAGGGAAGAGAAAAGAAGTTGCGCAAAGTTGCTTTCTCGGGCTGGATCCGAGTCGCTCTGGTGGGGGGGTGTTATAACCCAGCCCGTACGGCTTTCGTTCAGCTTACCGGGACTTCTTGAACCTTTAATCACTTCATTTTTTTTTTGAAAAATAAATCTCTCTTCCTTTTGCAGCGTTTGACAACTTCCCACCCGGGGGAGCAGCGGGACACCGTTCTGCAGGCCTACATCAACAATGATCTGTTGGACTGCTACAGTAACGGCCAGGTTAGCGGAGGGGAGATCGCTACCCTAGATCGGAGACCGAGGGCGTCTTTAGGAGCCTTCATCTGTAACTGTTGACTTTTTTTTAAAATCCCCAAACTCCCCTGCATTATCACGCAAAATAGGGGTAGTTCCTTTCGTGACCGTTTGAAGATACGACGGCACTGAGAAAAGGGACCTTAGGACCGTTTTTCACACTTAGCGGCTGTTGCAGCATCTCCACCGTCACACGATCAAAATGCCAGATGCTTGGCAACTGGCATGTTAGTAACGACGGTTTGCAATGTCCCGACGGTCATTTGCAACCTTCTGACATAGGTGAAGGTGAATGGGGGAAGCTTGGTCCACTATACAATCATGTTAAACCACTGCAAGGTGGCACAAGGGTTAGAATGCATTATTGCAGGCTGACTCTGCCCACAGCCAGGAGTTCGATTCTGACCGGCTCAAGATAGACTCAGCCTTCCGTCCTTCCGAGGTTGGTAAAATGAAGGCCCAGATTGTTAGGGGCAAGAGGCTGACTCTATAAACTGCTCCCAGTTCAAACCACAGTCTGTGCTATTGTTATTGCTATTCCTCTCTCTCCTTCCTTCCTTCCTTCCTTCCTTCCTTCCTTCCTTCCTTCCTTCCTTCCCTCCCTCCCTCCCTCCTTCCTTCCTCCTTCCTTTCTCCCTCCCTCCCTTCTGTGGTGGTGCAGTGGTTAGAAGGCAGTACTGCTGGCTGACTCTGCCCACAGCCACCAGTTCAATCCTGACCCACTCGAGGTTGACTCAGCCTTCCGTCCTTCTTGGGTCGGTAAAATGAGGATCCAGATTGTTGGGGGCAATATGCTGACTCTGTAAACCGTTCAGAGAGGGCTGTAAAACACAGTGAAAGTGCTATGGCTTTTCCTTCCTTCCTTCCTTCCTTCCTTCCTTCCTTCCTTCCTCCCCTCCCCTCCCTCCCTCCCTCCCTCCCTCTCACCCTCCCTTCCTTCCTTCCTTTCTTCTTCCCTCCCTCCCTTCTTTCCCTCCCTTCTTCCCTTCTTCTTTTCCTCCCTTCCTCCTTCCTTCCTTTCTTCCTCCCTCCTTCCCTCTCTTCTTCTTACCCTCCCTCCCTCCCTCCTTCCCTTCTTCTTTCCTTCTCTCCCTCCCTTTCCTCCTTCCTTCCTTCGTGGCGGAAGTGCTATTGCTAAAATCCCAGCTGGTCTTGCTTCCGCTGCTAAATCTTGCCCATGGTTATTAATCCATGGTCATTAAATGGACCCTATGGTTGTTAAGCAAATCCATTGTCTGCAATGGACATGCTTTGCCGGAAACTGGCGGTAAAACACTGTGGAGCATGGATATAAGTCTGAGTGCTATTTATTGCTTTTGCTGTTATTTCACGTCAAGTATGCCAGGATTAACTGCAACCATTTCAATGTTGGGGTTCCCTTGCAGAGAAGCGTCTTAATGCTGATCCAGTCCAAGTGCGAGGTTGTTCGCCAGTACACTGCCAGGCTCATCAATACGTTTGCCTCCCTGGCTGAAGGTAAGAGGCGGAGCATAAAAGTAGCTACCCTGTTTCCCCAAAAATACGACCTACCCCGAAAGTAAGTCCTAGCTTGATTTTTACACGTGCACCCAATATAAGCCCAATATAAGAGCCTTGGTGGCGCAGCAGACTAAAGTGCTGTTAAGTAGCACCAGCTGCCTGCAATTACTGCAAGTTCGAATCTCACCAGGCTCAAGGTTGACTCACCCTTCCATCCTTCCGAGGTAGGTAAAATGAGGACCCGGATTGTGGGGGCAATAAGCTGACTTTGTATAAAAAAGAACACCGCTTAGAGGGGGGGGGGAAAGCCCTACTAAGCAGGTATATACAAAAGTATGAAGGCTATTGCTTAACGCATTGTAAGCCGCCCTGAGTCTCCGGAGAAGGGCGGCATATAAATCGAACCAATAAATAAATAAATAAATAAATAAATAAATAAATAAATACATACATACATACATACATACATACATACATACATACATACATACTGCCAGCGTTCCAGAACAACCCAACTCCAACCAAAAACTCCGAGACAGGCATCCTCTCAAATCTTCCATTTATTAGAGTAGGTGTACTGGCACATCTGGGGAAAACCCGAATCTGAGAGTTCCCGGTTTTCTCTTAGTAAATCAAAACCCCAAATCCAGCCCCTGCACCCATCAGTCCGTCACAGGGCCCAATCTCCCTCCGTCCCAACTTGAGCCACCACTGCAACCACTCCTCCTCCAGATGCAGGAGCATCATGATCTTGACCGAAGGGAAGAATGCTATTGCCCCGTTTCCCCAAAAATAAGACATCCCCTGATAATAAGCCCCATCGGGCTTTTGAGCGCCTGCGCTAAAATAAGTCTCCCCCCGAAAATAAGCCCTCCCTGAAAATATTTAAACGCAGAGCTGGAAATCAGGTAAGACGGCAAGAGGAGCTCCATCTTGCTCCACGCACCCCAAAATAATAAGACCTCCCCGAAAATAAGGCCAAGCGCTTATTTTGGGGTTCCAAAAAATATAAGACAGGGCCTTATTTTCGGGGAAATACGGTATGTCTAACTACAATCACTCTACTAAATTCCCCCTCCTCCTTTCCCAAGCACAAGAAGGTGGCAGCGTGGAAGCTTCCGGTATTAATATGGCTTCCAAAGCTGACACCTACCCCCAAGGGAGAGCCTTCTCTGTGGGGGCACCCGCCTTCTGGAACGAGCTACCCCCAGGGATACGACTGATCCCGGACCTCCGCACTTTCCATCGAGCTTTGAAGACCTTCCTATTCCAGCAAGCCGGGCTGGCTTAAAATTTTAATGGGTTATTTTATGGGCAAAGGGTTTTAAATTTTGGGAAGCCAATTTAATTTAATTCTGTTTTAATTTGTTTTAATTTTTATATTGCATGTATTTTAATCTTGGCTGTTCACCGCCCTGAGTCCTTCGCGAGAAGGGCGGTATACAAATTTAATAAACCTAAACCTAAACCAAACCAACCACGGATTGACTACTGCAACACTCTCTACATGGGGCTGCCCTTGAGGACCACTCGGAGGCTTCAGCTGGTGCAAAATGCAGCCACGCGGGTTGTGATGGGAGAATCCCGATACTCCCATGTTACACCCCTCCTGTGAGGTTTGCATTGGCTACCGGTTGCCCTCCGGGTGAGATTCAAGGTGCTGGTGTTGAGCTATAAAGCCCTACATGGCTTAGGACCAGGATATTTGGCGGACCACCTACAGCCAGCAACGACATCCCATCGCCCGGTTCGCGCCCATAGAGAGAGCCTACTCAGGGTGCCGTCGGCTAGACAGTGGCGGCTGGCGGCCCCCAGGGGTAGAGCCTTCTCAGTTGGGGCGCCCACCCTCTGGAATCAACCCCCCGTGGAGCTCCGACTAGCGCCCGACCTTCGCACCTTCCGCCGGGAATTAAAAACTTGGCTTTTCAAATCCCTTGACCTGGTCTGATGACGGGGTTTTAAGGGTTTTAATGGGTTAATTTTAAATTTTTTAGATTTTAGTCTTTATTTTTTATTGTGGCTTGTGTTTTATTGTTGTGAGCCGCCCTGAGTCCATTGTGAGATAGGGCGGCATATAAGCCGAATGAATGAATGAATGAATGAATGAATGAATGAATGAATGAATGAATGAATGAATGAAATAAGCCCTAATTATGACCCCGTCCACTCCGGGGTGCACGGGTAAAAATTAAGCTGGTATGGGGGCGTGAAGCAGCCTTGCTACTTACCTTCGAACAGTTGCAGCTAGGTCTTGCACACCTCGGCCCATTTCTTCTGCAGCCAGCAAGGCTTCCCTGAAGGCCTCTGCAGCTGATAACACAGCTCCAGATTGATCCGGAGCTCTCTTATTGGCTGCAGAGACCTTCAGGAAAACCTTGACGGCCTCAGAAGAAGTTCCTGAAGGCCTCTGACAGTGACAAAGAAGCCGGGGGCGACGCGTGCAAGTGAGATGAGTCAGTGGACGACATATCCCTCCCCCTCTGAAAATAAAACCTGGTGCTTTTGTTTTGAAGCAAAAAATATATAAGACAGGGTCTTATTTTCGGGGAAACACAATACTTTACCTCGGAAAGTTCTCCCGAAGCTCATAGAAACCTCTGTGCCAGTCATCAAATCAACTCACTGGTCCTTTTCCCTCAATGGTACCAGCACGTAAAGCTGACAGGTAGGACTAGGTCCCAAAGAAAAGTCCATGTTTCGAACCCACCACAAACCCTGTGTTTTTCAGGAATTCAGGGACTAACAATGGCAGTACAGAAAATGGGACTTTGGACCGTTTTTCACACTTTCGACCATTGAGACCTGCTTGTGGTCACAGGAGATAGATAGATAGATAGATAGATAGATAGATAGATAGATAGATAGAGTGATAGATAGAGTGATAAATAGATACAGTGATAGTGATAGAGTGATATAGAGATATATAGATGATATACAGTATATATATATAGAGAGAGATTGATATATAGATAGAGAGATAGAATGATAGAGTGATATAGAGATACAGTATAGATGAGAGATATATACATAAAGATAGATAGATAGATAGATAGATAGATAGATAGAGTGATATATATAGATGTGATATATATATAGATTGATATATAGATAGAGTGATAGTTATAGAGTGATATAGAGATATATAGATGATATACAGTATATATAGAGAGATAAATTGATACCTAGATAGAGTGATAGTGATAGAGATACAGTGTAGATGAGAGATATATACATAAAGACAGACAGACAGAGATAGATAGATAGATAGATAGATAGATAGATAGATAGATAGATAGACTGACAGACAAACAGACTGACTGACTGACTTTATTGTCACTTTGCATGTACACTAATTGGCATACATTAAAATGAAATTTCGTTGCATTCAGCTCTCAAATGGTCACCAACACTACATAAACATGACAACATACATACATGCATACAAACAAAATTATGCCTATACCCACATATATTATATGACGCAGAGAAACAACACAGTCTAGTTTTGTTTCCACCTGAGGGGAGGACCAGAAGCAATGGGTGGAAACTAATCAAGGAGAGAAGCAACTTAGAACTAAGGAGAAATTTCCTGACAGGGAGAACAATTAATCAGTGGAACAGCTTGCCACCAGAAGTTGTAAATACTCCAACACTGGAAGTTTTTAAGAAGATGTTGGACAGCCATTTGTCTGAAGTGGTGTAGGGTTTCCTGCCTGGGCAGGGGGTTGGACTAGAAGACCTCCAAGGTCCCTTCCAACTCTCTTATTCTATTCTATTCTAGTTCGGCTGTATACATGTACATGGTGAAGGAGGGAGGGAAACCCATGCAAAATTTGGAATGCCACGTTAAAGGAGCTTTTGAGGTCTCCGTGGCTGCCTCTCTCTCTCTCTCTCTCTCTCCATTGCTCTCTGCTTTCTTCTTCCATTTCTCCCAGGCCGTCTCTACCTTTCCCAGAATCCCCGTTTGCTCCGCATGCTGGAAGGACGGCTGAAAGCGGAAGATAAGTTCTCCCTTACCCGGGAGAACGTCCTGGGAGCTCTGCAGAAACTCAGCCTCAGGTGAGGAACGGGGGTGGGGGGGTTGCTGACATTGGGGGGTGGGGGTGGGTGGGCAGGATCTGATTGGGTTGGGCTGGGTCGTGGTGCTGCCTTGCTTCTTTTCCCCAAAAGATAAATGAGACGCCCGCCAAGGAACCTCTGCACAAACAGTTTTCTTACAAGGATATCTGGAAAGAGAGCCATTTTTGGTGACCCAAAGCAATCTTAAGAGACAGAACGTCAGGTAGTCCTCGACTTACGACCACAGTGGCGCGCGCGGAATTTCCATCGCTTATTGAGACAAGGGTTAAAGTGAGTTTTGCTCCATTCTGCCCGCTTTCCTGCCACGGTGGTTTGAGTCGATCACGGCAGTCGTTAAGTTAGGGACACGGTTGTTAAGTGAATCCGGCTTCCCCGTTGCTGGTCAGAAGGTCACAAAAAACGGATCACGTGACCCGTCATAAATATGAGTCAGTTGCCAAGCGTCTGAATTTTTTTTTTTATTGCAAAAGTTTTACAATTACATTTTCACCCCCTTTTTCACCCCCCACCTCCCGCCCCAAACCTCCCATCCTCCCTAACCCTCCCTAACCCTCCCCCCCCCAGACTTCCCTATTACTTACTCATAACTAATGACACTAATATATAAGCCTGAACCCGTCCCTCCCCCTATAAAATTTTTCCTTCATTATCCCTTTGCATTAAAATATTTCTAATACATTATTTTCAAATAAAAGCTATTTGATACTTTCTAGTTTGATATTTGTTCTGAACATATTCTATCCACCTTTTCCATTCCCATTCATAAGTCTCTTGTGAACAATCTTTTAAATACGCTGAAATCTTCGCCATCTCTGCAAAACTGGCCATCTTCACAGTCCATTCCTCGATAGTGGGCAAAGCTTCATTCTTCCAGTATTTACCTATCAACAGTCTTGCTGCTGTTATCATATACAATATCAATTTTGTTTCACCCAATGTAAAACCCTTAACTATACCCAATAAAAACAGTTGTGGAGAAAACTGAATTTTTTTCTTCAAAACATTCTGCATGACCCACCAAATTTTTATCCAAAAAGCCTTAACTTTCCTACAGGTCCACCAAACATGATAATACGTAGCATCCAAACATTCGCATCTCCAACATTTTGGCTGAACATTAGGGTACATACATGACAACTTTTTGGGATCTAAATGCCATCTATAAAACATTTTATAGAAATTTTCCCTCAGATTCTGCGACTGTGTAAATTTAACATTCTGAACCCAAATTTTTTCCCATGTTTCCAACATCACTGGTTCTTCAAAATTTTGTGCCCACTTAATCATACAATCTTTAACTAATTCGGTTTCTGAGTCCCTTTCTAGCAAAACATTATAAAGCCTTTTAATATGCATTGGACCTTTCTCTTTTATGTGTCTAACCAATTCTTCCTCATGCAACATAATACCAGTTTTTTGGTCCTCTTTCCATCTCAATTGTAATTGATTATATTGTAACCAAGTTAGATTAAGTCCTTCATCCAACAGTGTCTGTAATGTCTTCAGCTGCCATCTGCCCGCATCTGTAAAAAGAACCTCTTTATATAAAAACCCCCCGAGTGACATTATATTTGTATTCCACAAAGTATGACCAAGATCCAACCATAGCGGTATTTTGTAATCCCATTTGAGTCGGTGCTTCTTCCAAACTCTCATCAAGGAGTCTCTAAGTATATGGCTTTTAAATACTTTATCTACTTTGTCGTCATAAAATAAATAAGCATGCCATCCAAATTCGAGATCAAAACTTTCTGCGTTTAGTATTCCAGTCTTTTTACTTCCAAACCAGTCACTTGTTAAAGTTAAAGCTGCAGCATCATAATATAACTGTAGGTTTGGGAGTTTAAGGCCTCCTCTTTCTGGAACATCTTGCATAATTTTCAGTTTCACTCTCGGCTTCTTCTCGTTCCAGACAAACTTATTCACACCAGACTGCCAAACTTTCAATTGTTTATCACTTTTAAGCACCGGAATCATTTGAAATAAAAACAGAAGTCTTGGCAAAATATTCATCTTAACTGCTGCTATTCTTCCAAGTAAAGACAGTTGCAGCTTTTTCCAGGTCTCCATATCTTTCTGAACCTCTCGCCACAACACCTCATAATTATTTTGAAACAATTTCAAATTTGATTCTGCAACCTGAACTCCAAGATATTTTACCTTAGGTACAATTTCAAAACCTGCCCTCCTTTCAAGCTCATATTTACGATCTTGTGTCATATTTTTAACTATCATTTTGGTCTTTTTTGAATTCAGTCTAAAACCTGAAACTCTACCATAATCTTGTATAATGTCATTCATCAAGATTATTGATTCCATTGGTTGTGATAGGGTAACCATCAGATCATCTGCAAATGCCTTTATTCTGTAATCCTCTTGCCTTATCATTATACCTTTCAAAATTTTTGAGTCCCGTATTGTGTTTAACAAGACTTCCAATGTTAAAATAAATAAAAGTGGGGACAACGGACATCCCTGTCTTGTTCCTTTTTCAATTTTAAACTCTGTCGTCAAACTTCCATTAATAATAATCTGTGCCTTTTGCTCTTGATAAATTGCTGAGATTGCCTGTATAAATTGGTCCCCAAAGTTCATCTTTTTTAAAGTCTTTAATAGAAAATTCCAATCCACTCTATCAAAGGCCTTCTCTGCATCCAAAAAAGCCAGCACTGCAGGAATCTGTTTATTCTTATCAAGATATTCCAATAAATCTATTACTTGCCTTACATTGTCCTTCATATATCTGCCTTCAATAAATCCCGCTTGGTCCTCATGAATCACCTTTTGAATTACTGGCATCAATCTGTTGGCTAATACCTTCGCATAAATTTTATAGTCTGTATTCAAAAGAGATATTGGTCTATAATTCTCTGGTTTTTTAGGACCAACTTGTTCTTTTGGTATCAAAGATATATAAGCAGTTGTCCAAGATGGGGGTATTTTACCCCCTTGTTGAATGTTACAAAATAAGTCTCTAAGTTGTCCCACCATTTCAGCTTGCAAAGTTTTATAATACACTGCAGTCAGACCATCCGTGCCAGGAGCTTTGGCTGTTTTTAACTGTTTAATTGCTGCTGTTATCTCCTCCTCTGTTATGGGATAATTCATTCTTTCCTTTTGTTGATCGGTAATTTTTGTAATTCTCTTATCATTTAAATATTTTTCTATAAGTCCATTCTGCACCTCTTCTTTAGCATATAATTTAGTATAATAATCCACAAAAGCTTCTTTAATTAATTTTTGTTGAAAGATTTCTTTCCCGCCAATATCAATACTATCAATAGTCCGTATACTTTGTTTTTTCCTCAATGTGTAAGCCAACCATCTGCCCGGTTTGTTAGCGTTGCAAAATGTATTATGCTTCGCATATTGTAGGCTTGTTGCAACTTGTTCCGCCATAAGCATTTGAAATTGGTCCTTCAAAAGTTTTATAGCACCTCGAATTCTTTCATCTGTTGGATTTTTAATAAGTAGCTGTTCTTTATTCTTTATTTCCATTTCCAACTCGATTCTTTTCTTTTGTCGGAACTGTCTATGTTTAGAGTTCATATAGATAAGTACCCCTCTCATATAAGCTTTACTTGCATCCCAAACAATTTCGATTGGAGTACCTTTATTCAAATTTATTTCAAAAAATTCTTTCAAGTGCTTTTTAAGTTCTATTATATTTTTTTCGTATCTAAACAAGTTCTCATTTAATCTCCAGGAACGTCTCTCAACCTTATCCATCTCAATTTCTATCCATACAGGGCTATGGTCAGTCAAAGTTCTTGGAAAAATCTTTGTTCTTTTGGTCTTAACAAGTAGATCATTTGACAACAGGATAAAGTCAATCCTAGAAAAAGATCTATGTCTATCAGAAAAAAAAGTGTAATCCAATACATTTGAATTATGTATTCTCCAAACATCTTTTAATTCCATATCTTCTTTCATATCAAAAAAAGTCTGTGGTAGTCTAATTCTAGACTTTGCCAAGCTCTTTTTATCTAATTTAGAATCAATTACTCCATTCCAGTCTCCCATAATTAAAATAGATCTATAGTCCCATTGCAATATTTTAGTATATAATATCTTATAAAAATAATCCTGTTGTTGGTTGGGAGCATAAATTCCAATCAAAAGAATTGGTCCATTTGCTGTAAGCAATTCAATTGCTACAAACCTACCTTCTTGATCTGCTTCTATAACTTTCGCTGTTAATTTTTTATTTACATAGATAACCACACCATTCTTTTTCTGCGATGTCGAAGATATAAAATGTAATCCTAATTTTGAGTTTATCAAATATTTTTGATCTTGAGTAGTTATATGCGTTTCTTGTAAACATATTATATCATTATTAAATTGTTTCAAATATGTAAATATTTTCTTCCTTTTCTGTGCTGAATTCAACCCATTGACATTCCAAGATAGACACTTAAAGGTCATCGGCCTCTTTCTGGAGCGCGGAGCAATATCTTTGAAGTTCCTCCGAAAGCTTCGATCTCGCTCCTCCCATAGCGCCACTCTCTTGTACGGTACTCTTAACTGCCTTCTTGTCTTGTCTTTCCTGTTGTTGTTGTTGCTGTTGTTTAAATAGCTTAGATTGAGCTCTAGTTATACGTTGATCTTTCACTTCAGCCAACTGAATCAAATCCAAAATTGGAGAAGAATCCAGCAAGGGCTCACTCAAAAAACCTCCTTCTGCACCTTGCACTGTTTCTAATTCCTGCTTAGACTGTTCTTCCAATTGCCTCTCTTCACTCTCCTTAATCTCCAAAACTGTAGATGTACGTGGAGATGGAGTTCTTTCCTTAAGTATAGTACTATAAAAATGTTGTGCCTTCTCCACGGTATTCAGCCGATATCCTTCTCCCTTGTATCTAAAAATTATCCCAGCTGGTGCATCCCACCGGAAAGGTATCTGTAAATTTTTCAATTCCTTAACAAGAAAACCAAATTCTTTTCTAGCTTTCAGCATTTTAGGAGGTAATTCTTTAAAAATTTCAAGTCGTGAGCCCCCCACTTGTATAGAAGTATGAAAAGATTTTTGCAGGATATGATTTCTAATTTCTCTATCAGTGAAATATATCACCACATCTCTAGGCAGTTGTCTTTGTCTGGCCACCCAAGAGTTGACTCTGTAAATTTTATCTATTTTGTGAAATACCAAATCAGGACTAGCTTGTAAAATCTTAGCCAAGGCTTCAGAGCAAACTTGTCTCAAGTCCTGTCTCTCCTCCTCTCGAATTCCCCGAAGCCGTATAGCAAATTCCATCGCCCGGAATTGTATCATAACAATCTCATCTTCAATTCTCTGCATTTTATTGTCAACTTCATCAATTTTATAATCATTGTCTTTCATCTTGACATTAACTTCTGATTTAAATTCTTCAACTTTAAAATCAACTTTCCCAATAAATTCTACCAGGCCAGACGCCACTTCTGATATTTTTTTGGTCACCTTTTTTTGATTCTGATTCACCATGTCTTTAACTTCATTAATTTCCTGCATAAATTCCTGATGTGATTTTTGAAGTTTATCATCTATCTCCTGTTGGGATTTTTGAAATTTGTCATCCAAAGTTTTAGAAATAAATTCTTTTAAATCTCCCACATCAAATTCTTTTTTCTGAGTTTGTAACTGTTGAGCAGGGGGAGGTTGCTTTTCATGTTTGTGTGTGGGGGATCCCCCCCCTGACGCCTTCCCTTCCTGCTTCTTTGAAGCCATCCTGGCTCGTGATCTAGTTTTTCTGAAAAGGGAGGTTCCTTTTCCTTTCCCTCCTGCACAAAGACTTCTAAAAAAGTCCCCCAGATTTAATCAAATAAAGACTTGAATAAAGCAAAGTCCAGTATTAAAAAAGGAGAAATTATTGTTTCTCTTTTAACAAGCAGGGCAACTTTGTAACAACTTGGAAACTTTGTAACAAAACAAGATAACTTCACCAATCCACTTTCACTGGCTCGTTAACTCAGAGGCTAGGCGCCATATTTTTTTCTTTTCAAAGCACTTTCACTCACTCACATTTCTCAAATTGAAAGTCAATAAAGTGCTGATACTTGCGTTTCCAAATTTCAGGCTTCAGATAGTTTCGCTGTTTATTAAAGCCGGTTCTTTCGCTTTAAGTTTCCTGCAGCCGGCTTGTTCTGCAGAGGCAGAATCGTCCCACGTCGCCCGGAGTTTCAGCAGGCTGGAAGGGAGCCACGCCTGTTCTCTCCCCAGAAACTTCCCTGGGGGGTCACAGGGGCTCAACCAGTGCCCTGCGATCTCTCTTCTTCAATCCTTTAGGATCTAGAAGTTTTCGAGCCGCTTCTTCGTTTCGAAGCGGCTCTACAGGCGGCGGGGCTGGCGGAGCTTCAAAGAGCGCCGCCGACGCCGGAGACAAGGAAACCGGAAGTCACCAAGCGTCTGAATTTTTGATGATACAAACATAGGGATGCCACAGCGGTTGTAGGTGTGAAAAACTGGGGGAAGTCACTTTTTAAAGTGCCGTCGTAACTTCGAATGGTCACAAAACAAATGGTTGTAAGTCAAGGACTACATGTATTATTTAGTGGTCTGCTATCTTTCAACCTTGAAGATACACAGTTATCTTGATGTGGGCTCATTGCTGCTCTCTGAGCTTTTCTTTCTTTCTTTCTTTCTTCCTTTCTTTCTTTCTTTCTTCCTTTCTTCCTTCCTTCCTTCCTTCCTTGCTTTGTCTTTCTCTTTCTTTCTTCCTTTCTTCCTTTCTGTCTTTCCTTCCCTCTTCCTTCCTTCCTTCCTTCTTTCTTTCCTTCCTTCCTTCCATCTTTCTTTCTCTCTTTTTCTTTCTTTCCTTCCTTTCTCTCTTTCATTCTTCCTTTCCTTCCTCCCTCCCTTCCTTTCTGTCTTCTTTCTTTCTTTCTCTCTCTCTCTTTTTCTTTTCTTCCTTTCTCGCTCTTCCTTTCATTCTTTCTATCTTTCTTTCCTTCCTTCCCTCCTTTCCTTCCTTCCTTTCTGTCTTTCCTTCCTTCTTTGTCTTTCTTTCTTTCCTTCCTTCTTTCTTTTTCTTTCTTTCTGACTTTCCTTCCTTCTTTCTTTTTCTTTCTTTCCTTCCTTCCTCTCTTTTATTTGTCCTTCTTCCTTCCCTCCTTCCTTCCTTCTTTCTTTCTTTCTTTCTTTCCTTCCTTCCTTCCTGCCTTCCATCTTTCTCTCTTTTTCCTCTTCTTCCTTCCTTTCTCTTTCATTCTTTCTTTCCTTCCTCCCTCCCTCCCTCCCTTCCTTTCTTTCTTTTTTTCTTTCTTTCTTTCTCTCTCTCTCTCTCTTTTTCTTTTCTTCCGTTCTCTCTCTTCCTTTCATTCTTTCTGTCTTTCCTTCGCTCTTTCTTTCTTTCCTTCCTTCCCTCCTTTCCTTCCTTCCTTTCTGTCTTTCCTTCCTTCTTTCTTTCCTTCGTTCCTTCCTTCTTTGTCTTTCTTTCTTTCTTTCCTTCCTTCTTTCTTTTTCTTTCTTTCTGACTCCTTCCTTCCTTCTTTCTTTCTCTTTCTTTCCTTCCTTCCTTTCTCTTTCTTTCTTTTATTTGTCCTTCTTCCTTCCTTCCTTCCTTCCTTCTTTCTTTCTGACTTTCTTTCTTTCTTTTAATTTTTTTTCCTTTTGCAAAAAAAAAGTATTTGTCACAAAGGAGTGAATCTATGAGATACAGCTAGAACTAATTGATATAATTTTAAATAAAGGAATACCTCCAATTTCATTTCTACTTCAAAACTGCTTCCTGCATTTTGTGCTTGAGACAGAAAGAAATGAAACTGGGACTTTGGTGCGATTAGATTGATTGGTTGCTATAGCAACAGCCAGTGTATATTAAGTATGCAAAGGTAAACATGCCACTGTCTGTCCTGCTGCTATCTTTATTCTACTTATCTGTGTTGGGAGTTAAGGCTTTAAAATATATATATATATATATATTATCCTTTAACCCACACTTCTGCCTGCCCCTTTCCTCCTTTCCCCGCTTCCCTGCTGTCTTTATTTCCACATGTATTTTATACTTTGCTAACTTTAAGGAAAATAGTAATTAAAAAAAGGAACGAATTAAAAAAAAAGGAAAAGGGATACTCCAGATTATGGCCAGTTATAGCTATTTCTTTCCTGTGGGATTTCCACCAGGCCCAAAAAAGAGCCCTGGTGGCGCGGCAGACTAAAGCACTGTGATTAACACCAGCTGTCTGCAATTACTGTAAGTTCGAATCTCGCCAGGCTCAAGGTTGACTCAGCCTTCCATCCTTTCTAAGGTAGGTAAAATGAGGACCCAGTTTGTGGGGGCAATAAGCTGACTTTGTATAAATATACAAAAGTATGAAGGCTATTGCTTAATGCACTGTAAGCCGCCCTGAGTCTCCAGAGAGGGGCGGCATATAAATCAAATTAAAAAAAATAAAAATAAATAAATTAACATTTTCCCTAATGCACAGACTTCCTAAAACCAGATCCTTTATTTGCCGGGAAGATACAACTTTCCTCTCTTGAAAAGAGGTTCAAAGCAATCGCTCTCTCTGAGAGTGGGAGAAACACCTGAGTTTGAATTTGCTCCTTCCCCTACTTAGAAACTACAGCCTGAGAGAATATGTCAGTCGTGGTGAGACAAAAAAAATGCCACTGCTTGCTGGAAAAATTACTGGTGTATTTCTTTGTCCTAAACTGGTTTCTGCTGGGATCGTCAGCATGGCTTCCGTAGAGCCCATCTGCACCCATCTCGTCCCTTGTCTGAAATGGTATAGGATTTATTTATTTATTATTATTATTGGTTCGATTTATATGCCGCCCTTCTCCGGAGACTCAGGGCGGCTTACAATGCGTTAAGCAATAGCCTTCATCCTTTTGTATATACCTGCTTAGTAGGGCTTTCGACCCCCCAAGCGGTGTTCTTTTTTTTATACAAAGTCAGCTTATTGCCCCCACAATCCGGGTCCTCATTTTACCTACCTCGGAAGGATGGAAGGCTGAGTCAACCTTGAGCCTGGTGAGAATTGTACTCGCAGTAATTGCAGGCAGCTGGCAGCTAAGTGCTACTTTAACAACAGTTTTTTTTTTAGTCCGCTGCGCCACCAAGGCTTTTGCTTGAGCTGGGGGCTGGACTAGAAGACCTCCAAGGTCCCTCCCAAACTCTGTTCTGGTTCGGATTCTGACCTTCCACGTTGGTGGGGTTCCAGTAGAAGAGGATGTTTGTAGCTCAGAATTGAACTGTGGGGTCCTTGGCGCTCGCTGAGCTTGGCTGTTTTCTCACAGACATTTCATTACCCAGTTATATAACATCATCAGTGCTACAAGGGAGTGGGGATTGCGGGGAGGAGGAGGAGGACTGTAGGGTCCTTGGTGCTCTTTGAGTTTGGTTGGGGTCTTTTTTGCAGACGTGTCATCAGCCAACTAGGTTGCATCATCAGTGCTAAAAGAAAGTGGGGGTTATATTGTATATTAACAAAGAGCATTCCCCCCTCCTTCTAGCATTGAGGATGTTACTTAGTTGGGTAATGAAACACCTGCAAGAAAACCAGAGAGCACTAACAACCCCACAGTCGTCGTCCTCCTCTTCTTCTTCCTCCTCCTCCTCCTCCTCCTCCTCCTCCTCCTCCTCCTCCTGTCAGCAAACCATTCTCCCTTCTAGCACTGGTGATGTTACCAAGTTGGGTCATTAAATGTCTGCAAGAAAACCACCCACTTCAGGGAGCCCCAAGGACCCCACAGTCGTCCTCCTCCTCCTCTTCCTCCTCCTCTTCCTCCTCCTCTTCCTCCTCCTCCTCCCCACAAATTCCTCTCCCTTCTAGAACTGATGATGTTACCTAGTTGGGTCATGAAACGTCTGCAGCGAAACAGCCAAGCTTAAGAGAGCGCCAAGGACTTACACATTTCTGCAGCCACTGGCTAAAGACTCCCGAGGGCTGGAAGCCACATGGCTTCATTTTGACAAACTGCCCTCAGGCGCTGCCCTCTTTCCTTTCATTTGTACAGGTAGTCCTCAACTGATGCACAAAATTTCTGTTGTTTAAGCGAGCCCAACATTTCTGTTGCTGAGTGAGACAATTTGTCAAGGGCGTTTCGCCCCGTTTTACGACCTTCCTCGCCACGGTTGTTCAGGTGAATCGCTGCGGTTGACAAGTTGGTAACCCCAGTTGTTAAGTGAATCTGGCTTTCCCGTGGAAAGTGCTGTCGTAACTTTGAACGGACGCTAAACAAACTGGACTACCTGTAGCGCAGTGTTTCTCAACCTTGGAAGCTTGAAGATGGGTGGACTTCAACTCCCAGAATCCCCCAGCCAGCAGCGCTGGCTGGGGGATTCTGGGAGTTGAAGTCCACCCATCTTCAAGCTTCCAAGGTTGAGAAACACTGCTGTAACAAAACCCATTAAACCACACGGTGACGCGCACCAGAGACCCTTCCAAGTGTGCTGGCGTTACCGGATGGTGGCAGTCTCGTGCAAGGCGCGTGTGGGAGAGCGGAAGAGTTAAACAGGTAATCTGGAGTGTTAAACAGGTGATCTGAGTGAAGGGTTAAGCAGCCACCTGAAAGCAGAACAGGGGAGCTAAGCAGTATCAGCCGAGCTTAATAGTCTGCATTCTAGGCAATAAACATATCACTTTTTTCCCCTCACTCTTTATGGCTTATCGCCCACGGTGAGAAAAGAAGGACGGTTGCGTAATTCTGATCAAATGTTCCTGCCAGCTCGGTCAAACATTAACCCGGGCCGCTATCAAATCCTCCCATGTATGAACTCAGCACCATCTCTCTTTTCACGGATTCTGGTTTCCTTCTGGAGCAGAGAACTATCGTAGGGCCATTTCTCTGAATCATGTTGTCTAAAGTCAAACATCCACAATTTCCCAGCCGTGGCCCACTCCTGGGCCACGGCCTGTTTGAAACCGGGCGGCGGGAGGAATGGGAAAGAGCGCACGAGCGGAGGGCCCTTGCGTTCATGCGCGAAGCTCCATTCGTATGAATGGAGCTGCTAGCGGACTTTCCAGGCTGCGAAGCTGGAAAAGTTGGGGACCCGCTGGTTTAAATTGACTTTCTCCCACATATAATACATGACATACATACATACATACATACATACATACATACATACATATATATATATATTTGTTTTCTCAGGTTTTCGCGGGTGTTTGTATGTAGGTCTTTGGTTATTCGGGTCTTCTCCCACGTAAAATTGGAAGTGTCTTGGCGACGTTTCGACGAAGTCTCATTCGTCATCTTCAGGCTGGTGTTCTCGGCTTCGTGCTTCCACGAAGCCGAGAACACCAGCCTGAAGATGACGAATGAGACTTCGTCGAAACGTCGCCAAGACACTTCCAATTTTACGTGGGAGAAGACCCGAATAACCAAAGACCTATATATATATACATATACATATATATATATACCAAGAAATTCAAAAAAGTTTTCAAAAAGGTAAATTTTTAAAAAGTTTACAATATCAACATTAAAAGTGAATTAACATTCAACACACATTGAAAATTATCAAATTTTTGCCACAGTGGGTCGCAAAAGAGTGCGACATTTGTCAAGCGAGTTTGGCTCCATTTTACGACCTTTCTTTCTCCACCAGTTGTTTTAAGTGAATCACTGCAGCTCGGGGCAATTAGAGCCTTGGTGGTGCAGCGGACTAAGTGCTGTTATGTAGCACTTAGCTGCCAGCTGCCTGCAATTAGTGCGAGTTCAAATCTCACCAGGCTCAAGGTTGACTCAGCCTTCCATCCTTCCGAGGTAGGTAAATTGAGGACCCGGATTGTGGGGGCAATAAGCTGACTTTGTATAAAAAAAAACACTGCTTGGGGGCGGGGCAAAAGCCCTACTAAGCAGGTATATACAAAAGGATGAAGGCTATTGCTATAAGTGCATTGTAAGCTGCCCTGAGTCTTCGGAGGCGGGCGGCATATAAATTGAACTAATAAATAGATAGATAGATAGATAGATAGATAGATAGATAGATAGATAGATAGATAGATAGAAGCATCCGAAAGGAAGATGCTGGCTGAATGCCTCTTCTGCATTGTTTTCAGTTTTGTCTTTAGTTAGTGCAGAGAGCAACAAAAAAGATGATTTAGGGGGCTGGAGGCTAAAACATACGAAGAACCGTTGCAAGATTTGGGTATATCCAGTTTCATAATCAGAAGTTTATTTGTCAAGTGTATATAAGATAACAGGTAAAAGTATAAACATAACTTGAATACATGAAAAGAGTAAGTGAAAAGGAATATTAGAACATTAAGAGCCTTGGTGGCGCAGCAGACTAAAGTGCTCTTAAGTAACACCAGCTGCCTGCAATTACTGCAAGTTCGAATCTCACCAGGCTCAAGGTTGACTCAGCCTTCCATCCTTTCGAGGTAGGTAAAATGAGGACCCGGATTGTGGGGGCAATAAGCTGACTTTGTATAAAAAAAAGAACACTGCTTAGGGGAGCCCGAAAGCCCTACTAAGCAGGTATATACAAAAGTATGAAGGCTATTGCTTAACGCTTTGTAAGCCGCCCTGAGTCTCCAGAGAAGGGCAGCATATAAATCGAACCAATAAATAAATAAATAAACAAACAAACAAACAAACAAACAAACAACAAGGATGGTAGGCATGCTGGTGCACTTAAGCACGTACCTTAAAGGCCTCTTAGGAATGGGGTGAAGCCCACAGTAGACAGTAAGGTTAAAGTTTTGGGGGTTTGGGGAAGAAACTACAGAGTCAGGTAGTGCATTCCAGGCATTGACCACTCTGTTAATGAAATCATATTTTCTGCAATCGAGTTTGGACCGGGGGGACATGATAGTCTTCCGATATTTGAGGGGCTGCAACAGAGAAGAGGGGGGTCAAAGCATCAGAAGACAGTGAATCATGCATTTTTTAAGAACTGTGTTAAAAGCTAACACAGTTCTAGGCTGCATCAACAGAGGGAGAGAATCAAGATCATGCGAAGTGTTAATACTACTTTATAATGCCTTGGGAAGGCCACACTTGGAATAGTGCATTCAGTTTTGGTCGCCATGATGTAAAAAAGATATGGAGACTCTAGAAAGAGTGCAGAGAAGAGCAACAAAGAGGATTAGGGGATGATTGGAGGCTCAAACATACAAAGAACGGGTGCAGGAACTGGGTATGTCTAATTTAATGAAAAGAAGGACTAGGGGAGACATGATAGCAGTCTTCCAGTATCTCAGGGGTTGCCACAAAGAAGAGGGAGTCAAGCTATTCTCCAAAGCACCTGAAGGCAGGACAAGAAGCAATGGGTGGAAACTAATCAAGGAGAGAAGCAACTTAGAACTAAGGAGAAATTTCCTGACGGTGAGAACAATTAAGCAGTGGAACAGCCTGCCACCAGAAGTTGTGAATACCCCAACACTGGAAGTTTTTAAGAAGATGTTGGATAACCATTTATCTGAAGTGGTGTAGGGTTTCCTGCCTAAGCAGGGGGTTGGACTAGATGACCTTCAAGGTCCACTCCTACTCTGTTATTCTATTTCTATTTCTAGTCACATGGTTGTTAAGTGGATCTGGCTTCCCCAATGACTTTGTCAGAAGGTCGCAAAAGGAGATCATATGGCCCCATGGACACCACAACCATCATAAATACGAGTCAGTGGCCAAGCATCTTAATTTTGATCACGTGACTGAGCATTTATTTATTTATTTATTGGTTCGATTTATATGCCACCCTTCTCCGGAGACTCAGGGCGGCTTACAAAGCGTTAAGCAATAGCCTTCATACTTTTGTATATACCTGCTTAGTAGGGCTTTCGGGCCCCCCCAAGCGGTGTTCTTTTTTTTATACAAAGTCAGCTTATTGCCCCCACAATCCAGGTCCTCATTTTACCTACCTCGGAAGGATGGAAGGCTGAGTCAACCTTGAGCCTGGTGAGATTTGAACTCGCAGTAATTGCAGGCAGCTGGTGCTACTTAACAGCACTTTAATCTGCTGCACCACCAAGGCTCCTTATGGGGATGCTATAACGGCCATAAGTGTGGAAAACGGTCCTAAGTCACTTTTTTCAATGCCGTTGTGCCTTTGGACAGTCATAAATGAACTGCTGCGAGTTGGAGTATAACATTATATCTTGGAACAGAATTAGAACATTATACTTCTATTTGTGTTTTTCTGAATTCCCAGGCGGGCTTTGCAGTCGACGATGATTAAGGATGGGCTCATACCATGGTTGGTGGAGGCCCTAAAGGATACGGACTCCATGTCTGATTACACCCTGGCCTACTCAGTCGCTTTGCTCATGAACCTCTGCCTTCGGAGCTCAGGTATTCTGCGTTACTGGGATGCGATTGAAAACAGGTTTTGGAGAAAGTATGAACCCATCAACTATACCTGTAGAGATTCTCCCTCATCCAGGCCATAGTTGTCCCAAAGGTGCTTTTTTTTTTCAAGAGGCAACTGGACTTTCTGGTTTTTCTCTTTTGAAGACATTTTGCTTCTCATCCGAGAAGCTTCTTCAGTTCTGGCTGGATGGTGGGGAATGGAAGGATTGATACTCCTTGCAGACAGCTGGTCATTTGCATCCTTTGAGAGAGTCGTTGAGGCCACTTGGAGGTTTATCTGAGCCCTCAGGGTCACCTGAATAGTGTAAACCTCCAAGGGCCTCAATGGAAGGAAGGGAGGGAGGGAGGGAGGGAGGAAGGAAGGAAGGAAGGAAGGATGGAGAGGAAGAAAGGAAGGAAGGATGGAGAGGAAGGAAGGAAAGAAGGAAAGGAAGGGAAGGGAAGGAAGTATGGAGAGGAAGGAGGGAAGGAAGGAAGGAAGGGAAGGAAGGATGGAGAGGAAGAAAGGAAGGAAGGATGGAGAGGAAGGAAGGAAAGAAGGGAAGGAAGAAAGGGAAGGAAGGATAGAGAGGAAGGAAGGAAAGAAGGGAAGGAAGGAACGGAAGGAAGAGAAGGAAGGATGGAGAGGAAGGAAGGAAGGGAAGAAGGGAAGGAAGGAAAAAAAGGAAGGAAGGGAAGGAAGGATGGAGAGGAAGGAAGGAAGGAAAGGAAGGAAGGAAGGATGGAGAGGAGGGAAGGAAGGAAGGAAGGAGAGGAAGGAAGGGAAGGGAAGGAAGGGAAGGAAGTATGGAGAGGAAGGAGGGAAGGAAGGAAGGATGGAGAGGAAGAAAGGAAGGAAGGATGGAGAGGAAGGAAGGAAAGAAGGGAAGGAAGAAAGGGAAGGAAGGATAGAGAGGAAGGAAGGAAAGAAGGGAAGGAAGGAACGGAAGGAAGGGAAGGAAGGATGGAGAGGAAGGAAGGAAGGAAGGAAGGATGGAGAGGAGGGAAGGAAGGAAGGGAAAGAAGGAAGAAAAGGAAGGAAGGGAAGGAAGGATGGAGAGGAAGGAAGGAAGGAAGGAAGGAAGGAAGGAAGGAAGGAAGGAAGGAAGGATGGAGAGGAGGGAAGGAAGGAAGGAAGGAAGGATGGAGAGGAGGGAAGGAAGGAAGGAAGGAAGGAAGGAAGGATGGAGAGAAGGGAAGGAAGGAAGGAAGGAAGGATGGAGAGGAGGGAAGGAAGGAAGGAAGGAAGGATGGAGAGGAGGGAAGGAAGGAAGGGAAGGAAGGATGGAGAGGAAGGAAGGAAGGAAAGGAAGGAAGGGTCACCTGAGTAGTGCAAATGGGTGTGGAGCCTTCTTGGACAACACAGACTTGTCTCCAACAGCTACACCTGCCTTCAACATTGAAGGGACACAGGACAGGAAATATCCTGCAGCCAAGAAGGCTCCACAACCATTTGTACCACTCAGGTGACCCTGAGGACACAGACAAACCTCCAAGTTTTTGAAGAAGCTCCTTGGATGAGAAGCGAAACGTCTTCAAAGAAAAACCAGAAAGTCCAGTTGCGTCCTTTAAAAAAAAAGCACCTTTGGGACATTTGACGAGTAAGGTAATCCTCGACTTACAACCACAATCGAGTGCCAAATTTCCATGCTAAGCGAGAGAGAGTTGTTCGGTGAGTTCCGTCCCATTTTACGACCTTTCTTGCCACAGTCGTCAGCTGAATCACTACAGCTGTTAAGTTAGTAAGACGGTTGTTCAGTGAATCTGGCTTCCCCGTTGACTTGGCTTCCCAGAAGGTCCCAAAAGGGGGATCATGTGATCCCATGGACACTGCAGTGGTCATAAATACATGCCAGGTGCCAGATGTCCGAATGTGGATCACATGATGACGGTTGTAAGTGCGAAAAAAGGTCATGTCCCTTTTTCTTTGTAACATTTGAATGGTCACTAAACGAATGGTTGTAAATTGAGGATTACCTGTATTCGGAAGCTACAGTTTACGCGGAAGGCAGCTGCGCAGACAGTTTTTGGGGTGACCCAGAAGGCGCCACGGTTGTGTGAACTGCACTGGTTGCTCGCTTGTTCTGCCTGTGGTCTTTTTGTGATGTTGTTGTTGTCGTTAGTTGCAAAATTGTGTCCGACCCATCGCAACCCCATGGACAACATTCCTCCAAGCCTTCCTGTCCTCTACCATCCTCCGGAGTCCTGTTCTGTCCCCCTTCCCCACACAGGCAAATGTAATACCAAGCACGCCTGCCAATATTTTATTAGGTAAACAGATTAGAATTCCTGGCAGACCAAGGTTTTGGCAGCAAACTGCCGAATGCCTGCCAAGACCGTTTTCACTCCCATAAAGCAGAAGAGGACTTATCTTCAGTCCGTTCCAGGAGCAACAAATTATCCACCAGACAAGAGTTTAGTCAATGTTCAGTCCAAAATATATCCAAGCCGAATTTCAGAGATCACGATGTGACTTTCAGAGTTTAACTTTGTCTGTCGCAAAGCCTGAAGAGCAATCCCACCCACTTTTATTCCTGGTGGGGCGTGGCTCTGTGACTCAGCTCAATCTCTGGCCCTCCCACGCCTCTTCCGTTGCTGCGCACGATTCTCCCTCCGACGCTGCCTGGGATCAAGCCAGGATTCATCATCCTCGCTCCCTATCAATTGGTTCTCCGATATGCCTTCCTCCTGGCACATCCCAGGCTGTTCCTCCTGGCCTTCGGATGGAACCTGAGGCATTGCCAGAGAGGAGGGTCCTGGAGAGGGAGGCCTTGTCAGTTCCTCCCCATCACCTTCTGAGTCCTCCTCCACTGTTAGGACAGGCTCGGGAGTTGGGGTCACAACAAGTCCATTGAAGCTCACGCCAACTGCTTCAGTGACTCCATCCAGCCACCTCCTTCTCTGCCATCCCCTTCTTCTTCTTTTGCCCTCCATCGTTCCCAGCATTAGGCTCTTCTCCAGGGAGTCCTTCCTTCTCATTAGGTGGCCAAAGGATTTGAGTTCCATCTTCAGGATCTGGCCTTCTAAAGAGCGGTCAGGGTTGATCTCCTCTAGGACTGATATATTTAATTTGTGATGTATTTAATGGCTGTCCTACTCATCCTGAGGTCTTGTGGTTGGGTGGCTGTTTGGAGTTGACCCCTGGCACCTGTGTCTAACTTTTGAACCTCCGCAGGGAAGAAGATGTGCGTGAAAATTGCAAACGAGATTCTCAAAGTTCTCTCGGATCTCCTTGGCCACGAGAACCACGAGGTACTGCCACGGTGATAATTTTCAAGGGTTGGTGAAAAAGGACCAGTTTTTGGAAAACCAAACCGAGCATGTCTTGCTTATCCCAATTATCCTGATCTTGGATGTCTTGATTCTGGCTGATAATCTTCTGAGGGCCACATGAAATTCTTAAATCTCATAATATCATCTGGATTCTGTGAAGATGATGATGATGATCTTATTCTTATTCTTTTTCTTCTTCTCTGCTTCAGCTTCTCCTCCTCTTCCTTCTCCTCCTTTTTCTTCGCTTCAGCTTCTCTTCCTCCTTCTCCTCCTTTTCCTGCTTCTTCTGCTTCTACTCCTCCTCTAATAATTCCTCCTCCTGCTGCTGCTTCTTCTGCTTCTACTTCTCCTCTAATAATTCCTCCTCCTCCTCCTCCTGCTTCTTTTGCTTCTACTACTCCTCAATAATTCCTCCTCCTCCTCCTCTTCTTCGCTTCAGCTTCTCTTCTTCCTCCTCCTCCTCCTCCCTTTCCTGCTTCTTCTGCTTCTACTCCTCCTCTAATAATTCCTCCTCCTCCTCCTGCTTCTTCTTCTTCTACTACTCCTCTAATAATTCCTCCTCCTCCTCCTGCTTCTTCTGCTTCTACTACTCCTCTAATAATTCTCCTCCTCCTCCTCTTCTTCGCTTCAGCTTCTCTTCTTCCTCCTCCTCCTCCTCCCTTTCCTGCTTCTTCTGCTTCTACTCCTCCTCTAATAATTCCTCCTCCTCCTCCTGCTTCTTCTTCTTCTACTACTCCTCTAATAATTCCTCCTCCTCCTCCTGCTTCTTCTGCTTCTACTCCTCCTCTAATAATTCCTCCTCCTGCTGCTGCTTCTTCTGCTTCTACTTCTCCTCTAATAATTCCTCCTCCTCCTCCTCCTGCTTCTTTTGCTTCTACTACTCCTCAATAATTCCTCCTCCTCCTCCTCTTCTTCGCTTCAGCTTCTCTTCTTCCTCCTCCTCCTCCTCCCTTTCCTGCTTCTTCTGCTTCTACTCCTCCTCTAATAATTCCTCCTCCTCCTCCTGCTTCTTCTTCTTCTACTACTCCTCTAATAATTCCTCCTCCTCCTCCTCCTGCTTCTTCTGCTTCTACTCCTCCTCTAATAATTCCTCCTCCTCCTTCTCCTGCTTCTTCTGCTTCTACTCCTCCTCTAATAATTCCTCCTCCTCCTCCTGCTTCTTCTTCTTCTACTACTCCTCTAATAATTCCTCCTCCTCCTCCTCCTGCTTCTTCTGCTTCTACTCCTCCTCTAATAATTCCTCCTCCTCCTTCTCCTGCTTCTTCTGCTTCTACTCCTCCTCTAATAATTCCTCCTCCTCCTTCTCCTGCTTCTTCTGCTTCTACTACTCCTCTAATAATTCCTCCTCCTCCTCCTGCTTCTTCTGCTTCTACTACTCCTCTAATAATTCTCCTCCTCCTCCTCTTCTTCGCTTCAGCTTCTCTTCTTCCTCCTCCTCCTCCTCCTCCCTTTCCTGCTTCTTCTGCTTCTACTCCTCCTCTAATAATTCCTCCTCCTCCTCTTCTGCTTCAGCTTCTCCTCCTCCTCCACCATCAGTTGTTCTGTAAAACTTGCTTGAGTCCTCGGACCTTGGGGGGGGGGAATAGATGAGGGGCCGATCCCCTTTGAATGATGGCTAATCTTATCTCCTTTGTTGCAGATTCATCCCTATGTAAACGGAGCCCTTTATAGTATCCTTGCTATTCCGTCCATAAGAGACGAAGCTCAAGCGATGGTAAGAGGCCAAAGGGTTCTTCGAGATTCAATGGGCCAGACCAACGTTTCTCAACCTGGCGACTTGTCTGAACTTCAACTCCCAGCATTCCCCAGCCAGCCTGAATTTGGGGCCTGAAGCCCCCCCATCTTCAAATCACCAAGATGGAGAAACACTGGGCTAGACTAACAGCAGCCAAACACAACAACTAGCTACGTAGAAACTATTTTAAATTTGTAAACCACCTTCCTGCTCATCCCTGGCCATCTACCAAACTGGACTTCCTAAGGTGACGAAGTCCCATTATCCCCTGCCGCAGGTCTGACATGGTTTCCCTCTGTGTCAAACAGACTCAGCCTGGGTTTGTACAACCCTCCAAAGTCAGGTTAATCCACCACAATTGCCATGCCGTGCAGCATCCAAATAAATATATCGCATGATGGCTAATCGCAGCCTGGTTCACACAACATGCAGAAACAAAAGCTGGGTTGCAACTCTGTTTTGGCCTGATCTAATAATACCTTGTGTGAACACCATACTGATATCTTTATCTTATCTTTATCTTTTATTAGATTTGTATACCGCCCTTCTCCTTTCGGACTCAGAGCGGTGAACAGCCAAAATAAAAAAATTTGTACACAAAAGTTAAAATAATTTTAAAAATAATTAAATGAAATTTGGCCCATAATTTAAAACATTTCAATTAAAAATCAGTATCAAACTTTAAAACCCAACATGGAATCAGGCCAGCCCGGCTAACTGGAAAAAGTAAGTTTTTAGGGCCCGACGAAAAGTCCGGAGGTCTGGGATCACTCGTATCTCTGGGGGTAGATTGTTCCAGAGGGTAGGTGCCACCACAGAGAAGGCTCTCCCCCTGGGGGTTGCCAGCCGACATTGTCTGGCCGACGGCACCCTGAGGAGGCCCTCTCTGTGGGAGTGAACTGGCCAGTGGGAGGCTATTGGTGGCAGAAGGCGGTCCCGTAAGTACCCCAGTCCTAAGCCATGGAGCGCTTTAAAGGTGGTCACCAACACCTTGAAGCGCACCCGGAAGTCCACCGGGAGCCAATGCAGCTCGCGCAGGAGAGGAGTCACATGGGAGCGCCCCGTCGCTTCCATAATCCCCCGCGCAGCCGCATTTTGACCAGTTGGAGCCTCCGAGTGCATCTCAAGGGGAGCCCCATGTAGAGAGCGTTACAATAGTCCAGACGAGAAGTGACAAGTGCTTGAGTGATATAGGTTCATAGCACAGCCTAAACGGTGTAAGTGTCATCTTCTCAACGCTAAATAGGCACTGTGGGATCCTTGGTGCTCCCTGAGCTTGGTTGTTTTTTATAGACGTTTCATTACCAAACTAGGTAACATCATCAGTGCTAGAAGGGAGTGGGGTTTATTCTCATTTTATATACCACTGGCTTGCCTTGTCAGTGTTAGTGGGAGTGGTCTTGGTAGTTCCTTGATGATGCCATTGTAAACTAATGAAGGAGCCTGGATAGCTCAACAGACTAAGCACTGCAATTTAACACCAGCTGTCTGCAATTAAAGTAAGATCGAATCTCCCCAGGCTCAAGGTTGACTCAGCTTTACATCCTTTCAAAGGTAGGTAAATTGAGGACCCAGTTTGTGGGGGCAATAAGCTGACTTTGTATAAAAATATACAAAAGTATGAAGGCTATTGCTTAACGCATTGTAAGCCGCCCTGAGTCTCCGGAGAAGGGCGGCATATAAATCAATTTTTTTTAAAAAAAAAACAGAAAGAGAGAAGCCTTCCCCATCCCAAAACGGTCCCACCGGAAGTCAGGAAATGGGCTGTTTCCGGCCTCCGGTGGGCCTCTAGGGGGTGGTGGGGAAGGCTGTTTTCACCCTCCCCAGGCTCCTAGAAAGTCTCTGGAGACTGGGGAAGGCGAAAAATGGGCCTACAAGGCCCACCGTGCCATCGCATCCCAAAAGCGGGGAGAGCGCAGGGGGATCGCGCATGCATACATGGGAGGGGTGCATTGAATTATGGGTGTGGGCACCCGTGCGCGCGACCCCGCCCCCTTGCGACACTTGACGGCAAAAAGGTTAGCCATCACTAGTATAGATTCTCCTGCTTGAGCAGAGGGCTGGACGAGAAGACCTTTAAGATCCCATCCAGATTCTGTTCTGATTCTTACTTGTTTGTCTGAGTTGATATTTTCATTGATTGGGGTATTGTTTGCTTCTTGATTGTTGGTCTGGTGTTAATCTTGCGGATCTGGATGGCGAGAAGCAGGCTCCGACTCAACCCTTCCAAGACCGAGTGGCTGTGGCTGCCGGCGTTCCAATATAGCCAGCTGATACCATCGTTCCTGGGGGGCGAGACATTGGCCCCCATAGAGAGGGCTCGCAACTTGGGTGTCCTCTTGGACACACGGCTATCTTTAGAAGAGCATATGACGGCCGTGGCCAGGAGAGCTTTCTATCAGGTTCGCCCGATTCGCCAGTTGCGACCCTTTCTGGATCGGGACTCCTTATGCACAGTCACTCATGCCCTCGTCACTTCTCGGCTGGACTACTGTAATGCTTTCTACATGGGGCTCCCCTTGAGGTGCACGCGGAGGCTCCAACTGGTCCAGAATGTTTCCGTGTGGGTGATATTGGGAGCGACATGGCGCTCACATGTAACACCTACGCGAGCTGCACTGGCTCGCAGTGGCCTTCCGAGTGCGTTTCAAGGTGTTGGTTCTTACCTTTAAAGTGCTCCATGGCTTAAGACCTGGGTACCTACGAGACCACCTTCTGCAACCGATAACCTCCCACCAACCAGTACACTCCCACAGAGTGGGCCTTCTCAGGGTACCGTCACTAAAGCAATGTCGACTGGTGGTTCCCAGGGGGAGAGCCTTCTCTGTGGGGACACCTACCCTTTGGAACAGGACACCCCCAGGGATACGAATGATCCCAGATCTCCGTACTTTCCGTCGTGCACTTAAGACCTTTCTATTTCACCAAGCCGGGCTGGCATAAATTTTTCTTATTGTCTAAATTTTATTCTGAAGATCTTAACTTAACTGATGAGCCAAATTGGCTTAATTATTTTAAATTGCTTCTATTTCACATTTTATATATATATGTTATTTTGACTGTTCACCGCCCTGAGTCCTTTGGGAGAAGGGCGGTATAAAAATTAATTAATTGAATAAATAAATAATAATTAAAATCTTGGTGTTAATCTCTGATTATCTGGATTCCTGGTAAAGAGGTGTTTTGCTTTTTTTTGTTTCCTTTTGGGATTTTTCATTGTCTCTCTTCAATGGTGTGTAGACGTTGTTTCTCCCTATGTGCCTGTTGATGGCTGATATTTCTATGTGCCTGTTGATGGCCGTATTTTGGACTTGGCTTGGTGTAGGATCCTTACAGTTTCCCAGTTGGACTATAGTCGAGTTTGTCCACGTGTTGTGAAATTAAGGAGTTTTCATCCTGTTTTCTACCTGCTAATCGGTGTTCATGGTTAAATTCTGCTAGTCTTTAACCCGTTTATCCTACATGGTGCCTCTTACAGTGCTTAGACTGTATATAGTAGATGACTCCTGTTTGTTTCCTTCTGAGGCTGTTGGGCCTTTTACTTGACTTGACAATGTTTTGAACCGTGATCGAATTGTAAGTCAAAGCAAGAGATGGCGGGTGGCAACTTGAAAGCTTTGCGGGTTTCATTTTGTTATTTTGGTCGTGCGTCGTGACGAATGGGGCAGGCGATAAATCGTCCGCCCGGCAGAAATGCTGCCGGCTATTTAGGAAAGATAAGTTTCCCGTCACTAAACGGCAGACAAAAAAAAAAAAAAACCGGAATCTGTTCCGATTTGTACAGAAGCTGATATCTCAGCCCCGATGCGTCCAGTTCTCACTTTCTCGGCCATTATGTGGGATCGTTTTCAGAGCCTGATGGATGATGCCGTCCACTTTCCTGCGATATTTATCTTCCCTTGCTTGTTCTCCCAGGCTATCTCTGAAGACTCAGGGTTTTTTTGGGGGGGGGGTTAACGGGAGGCTCAAATGGCACATTTTTCCATCGCCCGGTCGTTTGTAGGATTTGAAAGGCTTGTCGTTTTGTTTAGAAGACAAAACAGCCCTCTGCAAGAGAAGCCTTTTATTGGCCATGAATTTGAAGGCAATCTTATTTAGAGGTGCAGAGGGAAACATGCAAGCTGGAGCAAAATTCCCGACAGGAGGATGGCTGGAATATATTTTTATATATTTAATTTTTTTTTAAAAAAAAATTAATTTTGATTTATATGCCGCCCTTCTCCGGAGACTCAGGGCGGTTTACAGTGCGTTAAGCAATAGCCTTCATCCTTTTGTATATTTATACAAAGTCAGCTTATTGCCCCCACAAACTGGGTCCTCAATTTACCTACCTTAGAAAGGATGGAAGGCTGAGTCAACCTTGAGCCTGGGGAGATTCGATCTTACTTTAATTGCAGACAGCTGGTGTTAAATTACAATGCATTAGTCTGCTGAGCTATCCAGGCTCCTTGATTATTCACGTTCTTTCTTTGTTTTTAATTCTGGGAATTGCTCTGTGAACTGTTCACTTAGGGATAGAAGAGATCAGCAATAGCACTTAGATTTATATCCCGCTTCACTGCTTTACAGCCCTATTCTAAGCGGTTTACAGAGTCAGCCTATTGCCCCCCCCCCCAACAATCTGGGTCTTCATTTTACCCACCTCGGAAGGACAGAAGCAGGGGTGAAATCAGCAGGTTCTGACAGGTTCGGGAGAACCGGTAGCAGAAATTTTGAGCAGTTCGGAGAACCGGCAAATGCCACCTCTGGCTGGCCCCAGAGTGGGGTGGGAATGGAGATTTTGCAATAGCCTTCCCCCAGGAGTGGGGAGGGAATGGGGATTTTGCAGGATCCTTCCCCTGCCACGCCCACCAAGCCACGCCCACAGAACCAGTAGTTTAAAAAATGTGGATTTCACCCCTGGCAGAAGGCTGAGTCAACCTTCAGCCAATCAGGATTGAACTCCTGGCTGTGGGCAGAGTCAGCCTTCAATACTGTATTCTAACCAGGGGTGGGTTCTAAATTTTTTTACTACCGGTTCTGTGGGCATGGCTTATTTTGTGGGTGTGGCTTGGAGGTCATGTGACTAGGTGGGCGTGGCTAGCTGGTCAGAGTCATTTCTGGAAGGTCCTCACACTTACGACCAAGTCCTCGCACTTACGACCTGACTCATTTGTTTGCTTTTAACACTGATCAGCTGTAGGGCGGCCCTTTGAAGCCGCGCGCCAAGAGTTTAAACAGTTTTTTTCCCTCTAGTCATCAGCTGGGACTCGGGAGGCAGCAATAGATTGGGGGTGGGACCAAATAAAAGGTAAGAATAATGTGGCGGGGTGGGAGGGCAGGGGGGGAGAACCGGTTCGGTGACATCATATCGTCATCGCTACCGGCTCGGCCGAACCGGACCGAACCAGGAGGAACCCACCACTGATTCTAACCATTGTGCCACCATGGATGGATGGATGGATGGATGGATGGATGGATGGATGGAAGGAAGGAAGGAAGGAAGGAAGGAAGGAAGGAAGGAAGGAAGGGCAGTAGCACTTCGACTTACAAACCGCTTCACAGTGCCTTACAGCCCTCTCTAAGCGGTTTACAGAGTCAGCCTCTTGCCCCCAACAATCTGGGTCCTCATTTTACTGACCTCGGAAGGACGGAAGGCTGAGTCAACCTTGAGCCGATCAGGATCGAACTCCTGGCAGTGGGCAGAATTAGCCTGAAATGCTGCATTCTAACCAGTACGCCATCATGGCGGAAGGAAGGAAGGAAGCAAGGAAAGAAGGAAGGAAGGAAGGAAGGAAGGAAGGAAGGAAGGAAGGAAGGAAGGAAGGAGATGGGAATGAGAGGGAGGGAGAGAAGAAAGGAGGGAAAGGAGGAAGAGAGGAGTTGGGCATGAGAGTAAGGAAGGAGAGGGGAGGGAGGGAAGGAAGGAAGGATGGAATAGCCCTTAGACTTATATACCGCTTCGCAGTGCTTTACGGCCCTTTCTAAGCAGTTTCCAGAGTCTTGCCCCATAACCATCTGGGTCCTCAGGGTTGAAATGAGCCTGCCTGGCTGGGCAACTCTGAGAGTTGAAATCCAGACATCTTCAAGTTGGCAAGGTTGAGAAACACTGGTTTCTCTTATTCTTATTCTTTTTCACCATCAAAACCATAGTAACCTCAGTGTAACCTTCATTCAGTGCTATTGTTTTACGCCGGGGAAATTGCACCACTGGTCCCTGCCTTGAAATACTGGTTGTGATGCTGCGGATGAGATCCCTGTATCCAAAGAGGCTGGCTTTCATTCAGAGTAACAAGCCTATACCATCTCAGACAAGTGGCCGTCCAGTTTTCTTCTTAAAAACCTCCACTAATGAAGCGCCCACAACGTCTGGTGGCAAGCTGTTCCACGGGTTAATTGTCCTCACTTGTTAGGAAGCTTCTCCTTAATTCCAGGTTGCTTCTCTCCTTGGTTAGTTTCCATCCGTTGCTTCTTGTCTTGCTTTCTGGTGCTCTCTGAATAGGTTGACCCGCCCTCTTCTTTATGGCAGCTACTCCGATATCGGAAAACAGCTATCAGGTCTCCCCTAGTCCTTAACGCTGTCATTTCATCAAGCTGGCCTCGCCTAAATCTTCTCCCTTTTAAGTGTAAATTTTAAATTTTTACTGTATTTTAAAATATGGGTATTTTAAATTATGGGTATTAATTCAGCCAAATTTATTTAATTCATTTTATTCGATTTTAAATTTTGTATATCTGTGTGTTTTATTTCATGGCTGTGCACCGCCCTGAGTCCTTCGGGAGTAGGGCGGTATAGAAATTCAAACAAACAAACAAACAAACAAACAAACAAACAAACAAATAAATAAATAAATAAATAAATAACAGAATAACAGAATAACAGAATAACAGAATAACAGAGGTGGAAGGGACCTTGGAGGTCTTCCAGTCCAACCCCAAGCAAGAGATCCCATGCCATTTCAGACAAGTGGCTGTCCCATCTCTTTTTAAAAACCTCCAGTGTTGGAGCAGCCACAACTTCTGGTGGCGAGTAGTTCCACTGGTTAATTGTTCTCGCTGAATGGAAATTTCCTCCTTAGTTCTAGGTTGCTTCTCTCCTTGATTAGCTTCCATCGGTTGCTTTCTGTCCTACCCTCAGGTGCTTTGGAGAACAGGTTGACCCCCCCCCCCCTTTTCTGGGGCAGCCCCTTCGAGTTCACCTTCTGTTTGTTCTGTAAACAGGACCTCTTCTGCTGGGTGTGCCCCTCTGCCTGCCCCCACCCCCACCCACCCCGGCCTATGTGCGTGGCCGGCAAAAATGACCCCGGGCCGGGTCATCCCTCGGATCAACTAACACAAGTTTGTTTTGCAACCCGTGCAGGAAATGGAAGACATTCTCCGATGCTACATCGAGGAAGGAAATGCCGATATGATCCAGCAGATTGAGTTCATTATCAAGCAGCTGCAATCAGGTAAAAAAAAAAAAATTGATATACGATTCCCCGCAGCAAAGAGAAGCAGAGATGGACAAATTGATTCTTTTATCCAAAGAAGAGAAGATAATCTAACTTTGTTCCTATTCTGAAATTGCTTCCGGATGTTGTGCTTGCGATGAAAAGAAAAGAAAAAGAAAAAAGAAAAGAAACTTCGATTTTGTTTTGGTTAATTAGATAGGCTTGTTGTTATAGAAATGGCTTGTGCCTTTTTCCTTTTCTCCCTTTGCTCTGTATTTCTTTTCCCTCCCCCTTTTTTTTAGTTTTTTCTTTGTGTTTTATACTTTGACAAACTAATCAAAAGTCAAATGTATTAAGAGCCTTGATGGTACAGTGGTCTAAGCGCCCTGTTATTAACATTCAGCTGTCTGCAATTACTGCAAGTTCGAATCTCCCCAGGCTCAAGGTTGACTCAGCCTTCCATCCTTTCTAAGGTAGGTAAATTGAGGACCCAGTTTGTGGGGGCAATAAGCTGACTTTGTATAAATATACAAAAGGATGAAGGCTATTGCTTAGCGCATTGTAAGCCACCCTGAGTCTCCGGAGAAGGGCGGCATATAAATCAAATTTAAAAAAAAAAGAAAGGAAGGAAGAGAAAGAAAGAAGGAAGAAAGGAAGGAAGGAAGGAAGAGAGCCTGAGATAGAGAGCCTGGATAGCTCTGCAGACAAGGCACTGTAATTTAACACCAGCTGTCTGCAATTAAAGTAAGTTCGAATCTTGCCAGGCTCAAGGTTGACTCAGCCTTCCATCCTTTCTAAGGTAGGTAAATTGAGGACCCAGTTTGTGGGGGCAATAAGGTGACTCTGTATAAAATATACAAAAATATGAAGGCTATTGCTTAACGCATTGTAAGCCGCCCTGAGTCTCCGGAGAAGGGCGGCATATAAATCAAATTTAAAAAAAAAAATGTAAAGAAATCAAAATCAAAATCAAGCAGCTGCAATCAGGTGAGAGGAAAGGCGGACACGAGCTCCGCGTTAAAAACAAAGCTTCCTAAAAGCAGATTATATCGTTTTTATCTTGCGTGCTCCGCCCTCCGTTCACATAACAGTCGGCGCTAGTCCTGTTAAGATAGAAATAAAAATCCTTCGTTTTCAGTGCCTGCGTTAGCTTTGCAAATCAGCAGCTCCTTTCCTAAATCTCTCTACCTGTAGCCCAGTGGTGGGTGTCAAAAATTTTCGCTACCGGTTCGGTGGGCATGGGTAGGTGGGTCATGTGACTGACTGGGCGTGGCCAACTTGATGTCACTCACACCTACTCAGTCACATGACACACACACACACCTAGCCACACCCACAGGAAAAGGTAGGAAATTTTTTGGAATTTATTTCTTTTCTTTCTTTTTTTTTTAATAATTTTTTTTAATTACTAACATTACAAACAACATATACAATATTTCGCCCTGTGCTATACATAAGAAAGGAAGATTTGGTTCTTCGGATATATCCTCATGATCGCCAAAATCCACGTTCTCGGGGTACAGGTACCGAAGCATCCAATTTTCCCAGCGCATAGTCCACGAATGGTTTCCAAATTTTCCAGAAAATATCTTCTTTATAGTCACCATTTCTAATTTTAATTAGAAAATTTTTTGGAATTTCCACCTCTCTACCCCTGCCCTCCCTTCGCCAGTCGACCCTGTTTCCCCTCCTTTAGCGGCCCCGGCCCTAGCCCCGCTTCCTCCCCCACCACCGCCTCTTTGTTCGGGCTGCTTACCTTCCGCGGCGGCTGGTCCAGAGTCTGGAAGGCAAGTGGCTCTCAAAGAGGTGGTGGCTGGCCGCAGGCCGCTGAAAAATAACAGAGGTTGCAGAAAAAGCTGCTGCCGTCGCCGCCATCTTCTTCGCGCATACGCATCTCATTAGACTTGCAAGGCAGTGGGATGTGCGTGCACGAAGAAAATGGCGGCGACGAACATGGCGGGCAGGGCAAGCGAGCGGCGACGGGAGACCAGTTTGAGGGCATGGCCAGCCGGCTACCGTTACTGGTTCAGTGACCTTGGCCAGAATTCCACCAAAAGTTTGCGCGAACCGGTGCAAACCGGCTTAATACCACCTCTGCTGTAGCCCTCCACTTAACAACCGTTCATTTAGCATCCATTTGAAGTTACGACGTCACTGGGGGGAAAAATGGCTTTAAAAAGACCGTTTTTCACACTTAACAACTCTTCCAGCATCACCATGGTCACGCAATCCAAATTTGGACACTTGGCAAACTGGCTCGTATTTATGACGGTCGTCGCAGTGCCCCAGAGTCACACGATCCTCTTTTGCGACCTTCTGACAAGCAAAGTCAGCAGGGAAGCCCGATTCAATTAACAACCATGTTACTAACTTAACTTGGGAACGATCCACTTAACAACTGTGGCAAGAAAAGTCCATAAAGTGAGGCAAAACTTTCTTGTTTAACAACGGAAAGTTTGGGCTCAATTGTGGTCATAAATCGAGGACTACCTGTGTTTGGAAACAAGCACCAGCGCTGTGGCATAATACAAATAATTCATTTAAGACATCTATAAAGGGCATTTTGTTCATTTAAGCGTCTTTATGGCTCCAATCTTAAGGCCGGATAATTCCCAGCTGTAAAGTTTTGGTCCCAGAGGAGATGGTGAGTTCTAATCCCGCTTTAGGCATGAAAGCCGGCTGAGTGACTATGGATCAGTCTCAGCCCACCTCACAGGGTTGGTGTTGTGGGGAAAATAGGGGGAGGAAGGACAATTAGGCATCTTCCTCATCTTGAGCCATTTATAAAAACAATAAATTTAGGATTAAAAAGGGGGTTCTTTGGCTGATTTATAAGCATTTATATTTTCCCTTATAGAAGAGCCTCAGGACGATAGCGCAGAGTCTGACGACGAGGAAAAGGAAGACAACGCTGAAGTGAGTATGGATGCGAAACCCTTGGAAATCTAGATATAATCACAGGATAGATGAGAGTTTCTTGGCCTTTATCGTCTCTGTGGGCAACTAATTTTCCCAAGTGGCCGCATGAGAAACTGGGATTGTTGTGGAAGGCTAAGACAAAGGGATGTGAGGGTATATAGGCATGCCCACATGCAGATACCTAAATTAAATATATATATAATATATATATATCTTTGACGATGTCAGCAGATGGCTGACAAAAATAAAATTTTAGTAAATTTTATTAAAATAAAATAAATAGTAAAATAAAATTTTAATTCTTTTAAAATTTTAAAATCTTAAGTTCCGGAGTTCCCAGTATGTCTGCTTCTTTTTTTACTAATATACCTGGAACTTGTATTTTTAGAATAGTTTGTAATATATATTACAACAATATATATATTGTATATATATATATATACACACACACACACACAGAGACAGACAGACAGACAGACAGACAGACAGACAGACAGACAGATAGATAGGTAGATAGATGGATAGCAGGGACGCGGTGGCTCAGTGGCCAAGACGCTGAGCTTGTCGATTGACAGGTAAGCAGTTCAGCGGTTTGAGTCCCTGGTGCCGCGTAACGGGGTGAGCTCCCGTTCCTTGTCCCAGCTTCTGCCAACCTAGCAGTTCGAAAGCAGGTTAAAAATGCAAGTAGAAAAATAGGGACCACCTTTGGTGGGAAAGTAACAGCGTTCCGTGCGCCTTTGGCGTTGAGTCATGCCGGCCACGTGACCACGGAGACGTCTTCGGACAGCGCTGGCTCTTCGGCTTTGAAACGGAGATGAGCACCGCCCCCTAGAGTTGAGAAAGACTAGCACACATGTGCAAGGGGAACCTTTACATAACAGTTGCCTTCAAAATAGAAGCAATCCACACAGGCCGGATAGGGACCAATCAAAGGGCCAGATGTGTCCGCTCATCCAGAATTGCTAAAATAATCTCACCAGCCACGTATGGATGGTTCAAAATCTGCAAGATGGCAGGACCAGGGGGAAGGATCAAAGCCACATCTGTTTTTCCCGCCATCTTGCAAATCCCAAAGGTGTTTTTTTTTTTTTCGAAGAGGCAACTGGATTTTCTGGTTTTTCTTTTGAAGACATTTCGCTTCTCATCCAAGAAGCTTCTTCAGCTCTGACTGGATGGTGGGGAACGGAAGGATTTATATTCCTTGCAGACAGCTGGTCATTTGCATCCTTTTTAGAGACCACTTGGAGGTTTACCTGTGTCCTCAGGGACACCTGAGTGGTGCAAATGGGTGTGGAGCCTTCTGGGAACTGCTGAAAGGAGCTGCGTTGTAGACTGGAGATATTTATTTATTTATTTATTAGTCGCATTTTTATGCCGCCCAACTCCCGAGGGACTCCGGGCGGCTTACAACAGAGAATAAAACAATGCGAACAATAATAAAACAATGCGAACAATAGATGACGTCTTCTTACGCTAAGGGCTTTTTAAGGTTAAAGCAAGCAATTTCTACCACTTTTTTTTAAAAAAAAAACTTAAGAACATGGCTCATCTGAGCCACATTGTCATCATGTTGCTGTTTCCGTTCATTTCCGTTTCTCGTTTGTTTGCATTAATCACCCCAAATATTCCACTTGGGCTGGAGTCTAAATCTTTTCCCCTTTTAAATGTAAATTTTTAATTTGTTTTTAAATTATTGGGTATTTTAAATTTGTCTCGGCCAAATTATTTAATTCGTTTTTATTCTGTTTTAATTTTTTTGTATTTATGTGTTTTATTCTGTGGCTGTTCACTGCCCTGAGTCCTTCGGGAGTAGGGCGGTATATAATTCCAATAAAAAAAAAACAAAAAAACAAATGGAATTACGTAATTATGCTTTATGTGATTAAGTCACAGTTATTAAAATCAGAAGCTGTCAAACTTGCAGATGTCACCGGAAAAAAATAAAATATGGGTTATATAGGGATATCCTTCAAGAGAACATTAGAATAATATATGTATTGCCTTGTCGGTAAATAAATCATCTAAGAAAAGGAGAGGCTTACTTCGTTGTCAAACAAAATACTGACTTTTCAATGTTTACATTAAAGCCACTTCTCTGCTGGTGTTGTTGAGAAGCCGCCAATTTTAATTGGCAAAGCGGACCGGCAAAGCAAGTTTGAATTTTGAGCCTTTGAGTAACAAAAGTGGTTTTTTTATTTGCTCAGTGCGTGTTCTACATTTATTCATTTCTGAATTGGTTCTCGAAATGGCTTGGGAAAAAAAATGTGATGATACATAATTTCTGTGCAATCATTGCGCGGAAAAGCACATCGCTCCTTAGCTACGAAGAGGCCTGCAGACCCAGACTATACGGGTATTCCTTGATTTACGACCGCAATTGAGTCCAAAATTGCTGTTGCTAAGTGAGACGTTTGCGAAGTGAGTTTTTGCCTCATTTTTACGACTTTTCTTATCACGGTTGTCAAATTAGTAACCCGGTTGTTAAGTGAATCCGGCTTCCCCATTGACTCTGCTTGATGGCAAAGGTCGCAAAAGGAGAATCGCGCGACCCGGGGACACTGTCGCCGTCATTTCATTTCATTTTTTTCATTTCATTTTATTAGATTTCTATACCGCCCTACTCCCGAAGGACTCAGGGCGGTGCACAGCCAAACAATAAAAACACATACAATACAAAATTTAAAAAACAGAATAAAATCAAATTAAATAATTTTGGCCCCGACAAATTTAAAACCCCAAACTTTTAAAACCAATTTAAAATTGAATATATAAAATACTAAAAGATATTTAAAATTTTAAAAATCTTTTATAAAAGAGGAGGAAAATTAGGCCAGGCCGGCCTGGTGAAATAGTAAGGTCTTTAAGGCGCAGCGGAAGGTGCGCAGATCCGGGATCCTCCGTATCTCCGGGGGGAGCTCGTTCCAGATAGTAGGTGCCCCCACAGAGAAGGCTCTCCCCCTGGGGGCCGCCAGTCGGCACTGTTTGGCCGACAGCACCCGGAGGAGCCCCTCTCTATGGGAGCGTACCGGCCGGTGGGAGGCTATTGGTGGTAGTAGGTGGTCCCGTAAATAACCAGGTCCTAAGCCATGGAGCGCTCTAAAGGTGGTAACCAGAACCTTGAAGCGCACCCGGAAGACCACCGGGAGTCAGTGCAGCTCGCGCAGGAGAGGTGTTACATGGGAACGCCATGTCATAAATATGAACCAGTTGCCAAGCTTCCGAACGATGGCACGCGAGCCATTGCCCCAGTTCAGCTCCGCTGCGCATGCATGCACCCCTCCCGCCGGCCAGCTTTTAAGAGCCTCTGACGATCCTAGCTGACTTGCCTGATCGGCAGAGGCTTTTTTTCCTTTTAAAAACATTTTTTCTATAACCTCTTCGGCCGAAGAGGTTGTAGAAAATAAGTTTTTAAAAGCCTCTGATGATCCCAGCTGAGCCGCACGATCATCAGAGGCTTTTTTTTTTTAACTTTTAAAAGCATTTTTTCTACAACCTCTTCGGCCGAAGAGGTTATTAAAAAAATGCTTTTAAAAGCCTCTGACGATCCCAGCTGACTTGCCTGATCGGCAGAGGCTTTTTTTCCTTTTAAAAACATTTTTTCTATAACCTCTTCAGCCGAAGTGGTTATAGAAAATATGCTTTTAAAAGCCTCTGACGATCCCAGCTGACTTGCCTGATCGGCAGAGGCTTTTTTTCCTTTTAAAAACATTTTTTCTATAACCTCTTCGGCCGAAGTGGTTGTAGAAAATATGCTTTTAAAAGCCTCTGATGATCCCAGCTGAGCCGCACGATCATCAGAGGCTTTTTTTTTTTTTTACTTTTAAAAGCATTTTTTCTACCACCTCTTCGGCCGAAGAGGTTATTAAAAAAATGCTTTTAAAAGCCTCTGACGATCCCAGCTGACTTGCCTGATCGGCAGAGGCTTTTTTTCCTTTTAAAAACATTTTTTCTATCACCTCTTCAGCCGAAGAGGTTGTAAAAAAAAAAATGCTTTTAAAAGCCTCTGATGATCCCAGCTGAGCCGCACAATCATCAGAGGCTTTTTTTTTAACTTTTAAAAGCATTTTTTCGGCCAAAGAGGTTGCGGCTTAGCTGAGCATGGGGGGGGCCAGGGATTTTTGCTACCCGTTTGGACAACAGGACACCTCTGTAGACACACAGGATTACAGGTAGTCCTCGGCTTACGACCACAACGGAGGTTGGAATGATGGTGGTCGCTCATGGTCATTAAGCAGGACACCCACGTGATGCCCTCACTTAACGACCACAATGCTGGCTCTCCCCATTGTGAGATCGTTAAACGGATCGTGGGATGCCTTGGGGTGGGGGAGGCCACACTGCAGCCCCTCTCCAGCTGACATGTGACCTACCCGGGCCCCTCACACACACTCACACATTCACACGCACAACACACCCACACTGAAGAGGTCAGTTTAAAGGCGATTTGTCTTTTATTTATTATTATTTATTTATTTATTCAATTTATATACCGCCCTTCTCCTATTGGACTCAGGGCGGTGCACAGCCAAGGATAAAAAACATAACCAATACAAAATTTAAAATCAATTAAAAGAATTATACAGCTTTGGCCCACAATTTAAAACAATCCAATTAAAACCCAATTTACACTTAAAAAGCTAAAAAGAGCTAAAAAGGGGGGGGGTGTTTCACGCCAGCCCTGCTTGATGGAAAAGAAAAGTTTTTAGGGCACGGCGAAAGGCCCGGATTTTCAGATAGTTAAACTATTAGTGATCAGATAGTTAAGCATACAGTGATATCTGGCCAATTTTATTGAACCTGACCGGATCAAATTCCTGGAAAATTAGTTCATGCCAAGGATAACGGAAGCATTGATAGCTGTGCCATGGTGTGCCTATTTGGTCACCAATTGTTTTCCGAGTGCATTTCAAGGTGCTGCTTATTATTATCTGAAGCACTTCCTGGCATATGGAGCCCAATGATTGGAGGAACTGCCTGGCCAAAATAGTTTCTGCTCGCCCCGTGAGAACAGGCAGGGTGGGTACCCTCCAGGTCATCTATCAGGAGCTAAGTCTGCTTATATGGTGTAAGCCACCCCAGAGTCTTTGGATATGAGATGGGTGGCAAATGAATTTCAGAGAGAGAGGGAGAGAGAGAGAGAGAGAGAGAGAGAGAGAGATAGGTAGTAACAATAAAGATGAGATAGAGAGAGAGAGAGAGAGAAAGAGAGAGAGAAAGAAAGATAGAAAGAGCCTGGTGGCGCAGCAGACTAATAGCCTGTTATTAACATTCAGCTGCCTGCAATTATTGCAAGTTCGAATCTCGCCAAGGCTCAAGGTTGACTCAGCCTTCCATCCTTTCTAAGGTAGGTAAATTGAGGACCCAGTTTGTGGGAGCAATAAGCTGACTTTGTATAAAATATACAAAAGGATGAAGGCTATTGCTTAACGCATTGTAAGCCGCCCTGATTCTCCGGAGAAGGGCGGCATATAAATCAAATTAAAAGAAAGAAAGAAAGAAAGAAAGAAAGAAAGAAAGAAAGAAAGAAAGAAAGAAAGAAAGAAAGAAAGAAAGAAAGATAGATAGATAGATAGATAGATAGATAGATAGATAGATAGATAATGGATAGAGCCTTGGTGGCGCAGCGGACTAAACTGCTGTTAAAGTAGCACTTAGCTGCGAGCTGCCTACAATTATTGCGAGTTCAAATCTCACCAGGCTCAAGGTTGACTCCGCCTTCCATCCTTCCAAGGTAGGTAAAATGAGGACCCAGTTTGTGGGGGCAATAAGCTGACTTTGTATAAAAAAGAACACTGCTTGGGGGGGGGGGGGGCGAAAGCCCTACTAAGCAGGTATATACAAAAGTATGAAAGCTATTGCTTAACGCATTGTAAGCCGCCCTGAGTCTCCGGAGAAGGGCGGCATATAAATTGAACCAATAAATAAATAGAGAGAGAGGGAGAGAGAGAGAGAGACATAGGTAGTAACAATAGAGATAGATAGAGAAAATGGATAAATAAATAGATGAGAGAGAGAGAGGGATGGATAGATGGATGGACGGACAGCTGATGATAGTCTTTTATTTATTTGTCAAGTACGTATTAGATAATATATATAAGTATAAGCATGAATTGAATACATAAAATGAATACAATTAAAGGGAGCATTAGGAGAGGGACGGCAGGCACGCTGGTGCTCTTATGCACGCCCCTTACAGACCTCTTAGGAATGGGGTCAGGTCGACAGTAGACAGTTTAATGTTAAAGTTTTGGGGGTTTGTGGAAGAAACCACAGATTCAGATAGTGCATTCCAGGCATTGACCACTCCGTTGCTGAAGTCGTATTTTCTGCAGTCGAGTTTGGAGCGGTTTACCTTGAGTTTGTATCTATTGTGTGCTCGTGTATTATTGCGGTTGAAGCTGAAATAGTCATTGACAGGTAGGACATTGAGGCAGATGATTTTATGAGCTACGCTCCTCAATATGAGGGCCCGTCACAGAGAAAAGAGGATGGAACGTGTCCTCCAAGGGGCCAGAGGGCAGGACGAGAAGTAACAGGTGGAAGCTGGTTAAGGAGAAATCCCAACCTAGAAGCGAGGAGAAATTGTCTGATTCTGAGAACAGTTCGTTAATCGATGGAATATCGATAGTCCTCGATGTACGGCCACAATGGAGCCCAGGTCCTCTTCCCTTCTACGTCACAGGCCATTGTAATGTGACAGGATCTCTGGACTCACCACGTGCTAAGTTGTGTCTCGTGGGTTCAGCAGCCACAACCGCAGAGGAGAGCGCTTTCATTTCCTGCAGAAAGACAGATGTTTATCGGGAGTTTGGCAAGCCAGGTCCTTTCACGATTTGGAAGGCAGTTGGGTTCCTCTGCTGCTTCCCCTCTGGAAGCATCGGATGCAGCTCTTGGCTGGGATGGTTGGGATGATAACAGGATGCAGATAGTCCTCGACTTATAACCGTTGGCTTAGTGACTGTTCAAAGTTACAACGGCAGTGAAAAAAGGGACCATTTTTTGCACGCTTATGACCGTTGCAGCATCCCCACGATGACGTGAATGACATTCGGGTGCTTGGCGACTGACTCGCATTTATGACCGTCGCAGTGCCATGTGCCCGTAGGTCATGCGATCTCCTTCTGGAAACCTCCTGACAAGCAAAGTCGACAGGGGAAGCCAGATTCACTTAACCACCGTGTGACTAGAAATAGAAATAGAATAAACAGAGTTGGAAGGGACCTCGGAGGTCTTCTAGTCCAACCCCCTGCCCAGGCAGGAAACCCTACAACGCTTCAGACAAATTTATTTATTTATTTATTTATTTATTATATTTCTATACCGCCTTTCTCCCGTAGGACTCAAGGCGGTGTACAGTCAAGAAAAATATAGACACACAAACATCATAAAATTGCTAATTAAAATTATTACTTAGTTTGGTCAATTAAATAAAACCCAGAATTAGATAACATTTAAAAAATTTTTAAATTTTTAAATTGGACAAATGGTTGTCCAACATATTCTTCAAAACTTCCAGTGTTGGAGCAGCCACAACTTCTGGGGGCAAGAGCCTTGGTAGTACAGTGGTCTAAGGCACCCTCTTATTAAGCTGGTTATTAAGACCAGCTGCCTGCAATTACTGCAGGTTCGAATCTCGCCAAGGCTCAAGGTTGACTCAGCCTTCCATCCTTTCTAAGGTAGGTGAAATGAGGACCCAGTTTGTGGGGGCAATAAGCTGACTTTGTATAAATATACAAAAGGATGAAGGCTATTGCTGAGCACATTGTAAGCCGCCCTGAGTCTCCGGAGAAGGGTGGCATATAAATCAAATTTAAAAAAAAAAAAAAAAAGTTGTTCCACGGATTAATTGTTCTCACTGTCAGGAAATTTCTCCTTAGTTCTAAGTTGTTTCTCTCCTTGATTAGTTTCCACCCATTGCTTCTTGTCCTGCCTTCAGGGGCTTTGGAGAAGAGCTTGACTGCCTCTTCTTTGGGGCAGCCCCTGAGATATTGGAAGACTGCTATCATGTCTCCCCTGGTCCTTCTTTTCATCAAACTAGACATACCCAGTTCCTGCAACCGTTCTTCCTAGGTTTTAGCCTCCGGTCCCCTAATCCTCTTTGTTGCTCTTCTCTAGAATCTAGATTCTCTAGATCCTCTTTCTAGAATCTCCACATCTTTTTTACATCGTGGCGACCAAAAACTGAATGCAATATTCCAAGTGTGGCCTTACCAAGGCATTATACCAAGACTAATTTAAGAACTGTGGTGCTCCACTTAACAAATGCGGCAAGAAAAGTCACATAAAAGGGGGCAAAACTCACTTAACAAATTTCTCATTTAGCAACATAAAGGTGGGGCTCAAGAGTAAAAAGAGAAGGATTGACCTGGGCGTAAAAACGGTAGGATATTAGTAAATAGAACCTCTATGATTAGGTGCGCTCAAACCACTAAATAGTAAGTACCTAAAAGGGCACAAAGCAGAGACATCACCCTGCCATCAAAAATGTGTATAGTCAAGGCGATGGTTTTCCCAGTTGCAATGTCTGGCTGTGAAAGTTGGACCACAAGGAAGGCTGAGCGCCAAAGAATGGAGGCCTTTGAGCTCTGGTGTTGGAGAAGACTCCTGCGAGTCCCTTGGACTGCAAGGCGATCTAACCGGTCAGTCCTAGAGGAGATCAACCCTGACTGCTCTTTAGAAGGCCAGATCCTGAGGATGAAACTCAAATGGTTTGGCCAAATGCTAATGAGAAGGAAGGACTCCCTGGAGAAGAGCCTAATGCTGGGAACGATGGAGGGCAAAAGAAGAAGAAGGGGATGGCAGAGAACGAGGTGGCTGGATAGAGTCACTGAAGCCGTCGGCATGAGCTTCAATGGACTCCAGAGGATGGTAGAGGACAGGAAGGCCTGGAGGAACGTGGTCCATGGGGTCACGATGGGCCAGACACGACTTTGCAACTAACAACAACAAAAGGGCACTAAGGACATTGCTATTCTAACTGTGAGGAAGTTTCTCCTTAGTTCCAGGTTGCTTCTCTCCTTGATGAGTTTCCATCCATTGCTTCTTGTCCTGCCCTCAGGGGCTTTGGAGAATAGCTTGACTCCCCCTTCTTTGGGGCAGCCCCTGAGATATCGGAACACTGCTATTATGTCTCCCCTAGTCCTTCTTTTCATTAAAATAGACGTATCCAGTTCCTGCAACCGTTCTTCATAAGTTTTAGCCTCCAATCATCCCCTAATCCTCTTTGTTGCTCTTCTCTGCACTTGCTAAAGAGAATCCGAAAACAGTGCAGAAGAGGCATTCGGCCGGCATCTACCCTTCCTTCTGACATTTCTGCTTCTAACGGCCTCCGGGCAAATCCTCGCATTACAAAACTGATCCGTAGGCCATACCATTCTAAAAAAAGCTACAGGTCTATGGGATAATCCCTTGCAGATACGTGGGTGCCGTGTGTTTTCTCTTTCAGACCATCGTTTATTGACGCACCTGGTGGGTTTGGAATGTGAGAAAGTTAAAGGTTGCAAAGGTGTGATTGTGCAATCGAAGGGCAGGCTGCATTGTTGGAGGAACAGGAAACAGTAGCATCCTGAAACCGTCAGCCTCTCCCCTCCCCTCCCCTCCCCGTGCCGAGGGCGTTCAAGGAACATGTGAATTTCAGCCTGCGACACAAAGTGGTTTATGTGCCTCCCCACCGAATCCAAAGCAAGGGAGAGAAAGGGGAGCTGGAAACCCCCAAACCATCTGCTCTTTAAAGTTAGGGGTGCAGCTTTTCAATGCTGCTGCCTTGACAGGTGTCTTGGGTCAGATTAGATCTTCCTTTCTCTCCCTTTCTTTCTTTCTTTCTCTCTCTCTCTCTCTCTTTCTTTCTTTCTTTCTTTCTTTCTTTCTTTCTTTCTTTCTTTCTTTCTTTCTTTCTTCCTTCCTTCCTTCCTTCCTTCCTTCCTTCCTTCCTTCCATCTTTCCCTCCTTCCTTCCTTCGTTCCTCTTTCTTTCTTTCTTTCTTTCTTTCTTTCTATCTTCCTTCCTTCCTTCCTTCCTTCCATCTTTCCCTCCTTCCTTCCTTCCTTCCTCTTTCTTTCTTTCTTTCTTTCTATCTTCCTTCCTTCCATCTTTCCCTCCTTCCTTCCTTCGTTCCTCTTTCTTTCTTTCTTTATATCTTTCTTTCTTCCTTCCTTCCTTCCTTTCTTTCCTTTCTTCTTTCTTTCTTTCTTTCTTTCTTTCTTTCTTTCTTTCTTTCTTTCTTTCTATCTTCCTTCCTTCCTTCCTTCCCTCCTTCCTTCCTTCCTTTCTTTCTTTCTTTATATCTTTCTTTCTTCCTTCCTTCCCTTCTTTCCTTCCTTCCTTCCTTCTTTCTTTCTTTCTATCTTCCTTCCTTCCTTCCATCTTTCCCTCCTTCCTTCGTTCCTCTTTCTTTCTTTATATCTTCCTTCCTTCCTTCTTTTCTTTCCTTCCTTCCTTCCTTCTTTCTTTCTATCTTCCTTCCTTCCTTCCATCTTTCCCTCCTTCCTTCCTTCGTTCCTCTTTCTTTCTTTCTTTATATCTTTCTTTCTTCCTTCCTTCCTTCCCTTCTTTCCTTCCTTCCTTCCTTTCTTTCCTTCCTTCCTTCTTTCTTTCTTCCTTCCTTCCATCTTTCCCTCCTTCCTTCCTTCCTTCCTTCCTTCTTTCCTCTTCCTTCCTTCCTTCCTTCCATCCATCTTTCCCTCCTTCCTTCCTTCCTTCCCCTTCCTTCCTTCCTTCCTTCCTTTATCTATTTAGAACAAGAGGTAGGGAACGATGGCCCCTTTCTGACTTCTGGACTTCAACTCCCAGAATTCCTGAGCCCACATGGCTGCCTTAGGAATTCTGGGAGTTGAAGGCCACAGGTTGTAAATGGGATGGATAACTAATAGCCCCATTAAGACTTGTGGACTTCAACTCCCAGCATGGCTGCCTTAGGAATTCTGGGAATCGAAGTCCACAGGTTGTAAAAGGGATGGCTAACTAATAATAGTTATATTATTATAATAACTAATAGTAATGGATAACTTGGTCTGTTGTGTGGATGTTTGGGTGGTTTAGGGGTGGGGAATTTGTGGTGGGTGGGAGTGTGTTTGGGGATTATGTGTGTTGGACCTGGTCTTTGGGTGTTAAGTGAATTTCGTTGTATGGGTATACTGTGTATACACATAAAATGACAATAAAGTATATTATTATTTATTTAATAGCCCCATTATGACTGGTGGACTTCGATTCTCAGCATGGCTGGCTCAGGAATTCTGGGAGTTGAAGTCCACAAAGCATAAAAGGGCCACCTTCCCCCAGCCCTGATTTAAAAGGAAGATTTTATTGGGGGCAGACACAGTTTTGAGCCTGGCTTCGGTGAGAATTCGTTTGGCTGGTTTCTGTTCTCTGCCTCTTGACTTTTCTTATGTCCACAATGCTCAATTTAATGCATTACGCCTATTAAATTTGAGCAGCACAAGTTTCCTTTAGATCAGGACAGAGTGTTGATTCCCAGCCTGCGAAAGGTAGAAGAATGTTATATGCCATAAAGCAGATGGATTGTTTCCTGTTGGCATCTCTTGTGATTCAGAGCGTAGTTATGTAGCTGAACTACTCACTCTGTCTCAACTGACACAGCGAACAATTACTGCCAGGGACCATTAATGTGAGGAGGAAATCCGTGTGTGCTTAAGATACTTTCAGCACTTTTGAGAGGTGCTCCCAAGTTCATGGTGAGAACCAGTCCTCGACTTACGACCCCAAATTTCTGTTGCTAGGTTGAGACATTTGCTGAGTGAATTTGGTCCCATTTTACAGCTTTCCTTGCCACGGGGGTTAAGCGAATCACTGCACTGGTTAAGTTAGACAATATGGTTGTTAAGTGAATCGAGCTTCCCCTATTGGCTTTGCTTGTCAGAAGGTCACGAAACATGATCTCATAACCCCGGGACACTGCCACCATCATAAATACAAGTCGGACTCGGTTGCCTCTGAAATTTGCCTCTGAAATTTGACGGTCATAAGTCACCTTTTTTCAGTGCCATTGTAACTCTGAACAGTTATGAAATGAACTCTGGTAAATCGAAGGCTACCTGTAGTTGTTAAGATGCTGACCTGGAAATTGGGAGACCGAGAGTTCTAGTACTGCCTTAGGCATGATAGTCAGCTGGGAGACTTTGGCCCAATCACCAGGAGACGGTGAATTCTAGTCCCATCTTACGTATGAATGCTGGTTGGGTGATTTTAGACCAATCACCAGGAGACGGTGAATTCTAGTCCCATCTTAGGTATGAACGCTGGTTGGGTGATTTTAGACCAATCACCAGGAGACGGTGAATTCTAGTCCCATCTTAGGTATGAACGCTGGTTGGGTGATTTTAGACCAATCACCAGGAGACGGTGAGTTCAAGTCCCATCTTAGGTATGAACGCTGGTTGGGTGATTTTAGACCAATCACCAGGAGACGGTGAATTCTAGTCCCATCTTAGGTATGAATGCTGGTTGGGTGATTTTAGACCAATCACCAGGAGACGGTGAGTTCTAGTCCCATCTTAGGTATGAACGCTGGTTGGGTGATTTTAGACCAATCCCCAGGAGACGGTGAGTTCTAGTCCCATCTTAGGTATGAATGCTGGTTGGGTGATTTTAGACCAATCCCCAGGAGACGGTGAGTTCTAGTCCCATCTTAGGTATAAACGCTGGTTGGTGATTTTAGACCAATCCCCAGGAGACGGTGAGTTCTAGTCCCATCTTAGGTATAAACGCTGGTTGGTGATTTTAGATCAATCACCAGGAGACGGTGAGTTCTAGTCCCATCTTAGGTATAAACGCTGGTTGGTGATTTTAGACCAATCCCCAGGAGACGGTGAGTTCTAGTCCCATCTTAGGTATAAACGCTGGTTGGTGATTTTAGACCAATCCCCAGGAGACGGTGAGTTCTAGTCCCATCTTAGGTATAAACGCTGGTTGGTGATTTTAGACCAATCCCCAGGAGACGGTGAGTTCTAGTCCCATCTTAGGTATAAACGCTGGTTGGTGATTTTAGACCAATCCCCAGGAGACGGTGAGTTCTAGTCCCATCTTAGGTATAAACGCTGGTTGGTGATTTTAGATCAATCACCAGGAGACGGTGAGTTCTAGTCCCATCTTAGGTATGAATGCTGGTTGGGTGATTTTAGACCAATCACCAGGAGACGGTGAGTTCTAGTCCCATCTTAGGTATGAACGCTGGTTGGGTGATTTTAGACCAATCACCAGGAGATGGTGAGTTCTAGATTTGGGGCCAATCACCGGGAGACATTGAGTGGTAGTCCCACCTTAGGCATGAAGGCCAGTTGGGAAACTTTGGCCCAATCACCAGGAGATGGTGAGTTCTAGTCCCACCTCAGGCATTAAAAGGCCAATTGGGAGACTTTGGCTCAGGGCTGGAATCCAGCAGGTTCTGACAGGTTCTGGAGAACTGGTAGCGGAAATTTTGAGTAGTTCGGAGAACCGGCAAATGCCACCTCTGGCTGGCCAGCCCCAGAGTGGGGTGGGAATGGGGATTTTGCAGTATCCTTTCCCTGCCATGCCCACCAAGCCACGCCCATAGAACCGGTAGTAAAAAAAAATTGAATTTCACCACTGCTTTGGCCCAATCACCAGGAGACAGTGAGTTCTAGTCCTGCCTTAGGCATGAAAGCCGGCTGGGTGACTTTGGCCCAATCACTGGGAGATGGTGAGTTCTAGTCCCGCCTTGGACATAAAGTCAGCTGGGAGACTTTGGGCCAATCACCAGGAGAAGGTGAATTCTAGTCCCGCCTTACGCTTGAAAGCCGATTGGATGACTTTGGCCCGATCACCAGGAGGGAGGGAGTTCTAGTCCTGCCTTAGGCATGAAATCCAGTTGGGTATCCTTGGCCAGTCACTTGCTCAGCCCAGCCGACCTCACAGGGTTGTTGTTGTAGGGAAAAGAGGAGAAGGAAGAAGTATTAGTTACGTTTACCGCCTTGAGTTACCTACAAAGTAATAAAGCCAGCATCAAATCTAATAAATACATAAATCGGTGACACTCTCCGGGGCTTTCTCGTGGCAGGAGGACCACAATGGCATGGAGGCCGATCTGGACAAAGATGAAGTATTACAAGCCCAGCAGGGCGAGCTTTCCGGAGAGAAACTCCTGACCACCGAATATTTGGGAGTAAGTTCCACAGTTTGGATGAGATTGGAGTACATACAATGGCAAGACTCCGCAGCCCATAAGGCTTCACGGGCTATATTTTCAATGCACGGTCAGTGTGATGCACAACCCTGTGGCCCTCTGTGGCTTACAAGACTGGCCGATCGCTCCTTTCTCCTAAAGACCAAACTGCACTCTTCCACTTAATTTGGATTTTTGGGGTCCACTAGAAGGCTCCCCAGTTCCTCTAGGTTGAAGGCCTTGGCAGTTTGAAGGTGTGTGGACTTCAACTCCCAGAATTCCTCAGCCACCAAAGACCCCCACGTTCTTCTTGTCGACGTCCTCCTCCTCCTCCTTCTCCTCCTCTTCCCTTGTAGCACTGATCGTGTTACCCAGTTAGGTCATGAAATGTCTGCAAGAAAGCAACCAGGTTCAGAGAGCATCAAGGACCTCACAGTTCTCCTCCACCTTTCCTCCTCCTCACTTCTGTCACTGATGTTGTTACCTACGGTAGTTGGGTCATGTCTACAAGAAAGCAACTAAGCTCACAGAGCACCCCATATCCCACATTCGTACTCCTTCTCTTCCTCTTCCTCTTTTCCTCTTCTCTTTCTCTTCCTCTTCTCTCCTCGTCCCCTTGCTCTTCCTCTTCTCTTCCTCTTCTCTTCCTCTCCTCTTCCTCTCCTCTTCCTCTTCTTCTTCCTCTTCCTCTTCCTCTTCTCTTCCTCTTCTCGTGCTCTTGCTCTTCTCTTCTCTTCCTCTTCTCTTTTCTTCTTCTTCTTCTCTTCCTCTTCTCTTCTCTTCCTCTTCTTTTCCTCTTCTCTTCCTCTTCTCTTTTCTTCTTCTCTTCCTCTTCTTCTTCTTTTCCTCTTCTCTTCCTCTTCTCTTCTCTCCTTTTCCTCTTCTCTTTTCTTCTTCTTCTCTTCCTCTTCTCTTCTCTTCCTCTTCCTCTTCTTTTCCTCTTCTCTTCCTCTTCTCTTCTCTTCCTCTTCTCTTTTCTTCTTCTTCTCTTCCTCTTCCTCTTCTCTTTTCTTCTCTTCTTCTTCTCTTCCTCTTCCTCTTTTCCTCTTCTCTTTCTCTTCCTCTTCGCTCCTCGTCCCCTTGCTCTTCCTCTTCTCTTCCTCTTCTCTTCCTCTTCCTCTCCTCTTCCTCTCCTTCCTCTTCTCTTCCTCTTCTCTTCTCTTCCTCTTCTCTTCCTCTTCTCTTTTCTTCTTCTTCTCTTCTTCTCTTCTTTTCTCTTCCTCTTCCTCTTCTTTTCCTCTTCTCTTCCTCTTCTCTCCTCTTCCTCTTCTCTTTTCTTCTTCTTCTCTTCCTCTTCTTCTTTTCCTCTTCTCTTCCTCTTCTCTTCTCTTCTCTCCTCTTCCTGATTATGTTACCCAGTTAGGTCATGAAATGTCTGCAAGAAAGCAACTAAGCTCACAGAGCCCCACATATCCCACATTCATACTCCTTCTCTTCCTCTTCTCTTCTCTTTCTCTTCTCTCCTCGTCCCCTTGCTCTTCCTCTTCTCTTCCACTTCTCTTCTCTTCTCTTTTCTTCTTCTTCTCTTTCTCTTCTCTTCCTCCTCCTCTTCTTCTTCTTTTCCTCTTCTCTTCCTCTTCTCTTCTCTCCTCTTCCTGATTATGTTACCCAGTTAGGTCATGAAATGTCTGCAAGAAAGCAACTTATATCCCACATATCCCACATTCGTACTCCTTCTTTTCCTCTTCTTCCTCTTCCTCTTTTCTTTCTCTTCTCTTCTCTTTCTCTTCTCTTCCTCTTCTTCTTCTTTTCCTCTTCTCTTCCTCTTCTCTTCCTCTTCCCTTTTTTCTTCTTCTCTTCCTCTTCTTCTTCTTTTCCTCTTCTCTTCCTCTTCTCTTCTCTTCTCTCCTCTTCCTGATTATGTTACCCAGTAAGGCCATGAAATGTCTGCAAGAAAGCAACCAAGTTCAGAGAGCACGAAGACCCCCACAGTCCTCCTCCTCCTCCCCCCCCCCAAAGTGGTCTTCCAATCAATGCTAGCCTAAGCAGGCCAACTTTTCTCCTTTTCTCATCTCTCTCTTCTCATCTCAGATCATGACCAACACGCCAAAAGCACGGAAGAAGGCCATGCCCGGCCTCCATCACAGTGTGGACGAGCCTCTTCAGAGACCCGTGACCCCTGGCTACCACAGGGCCCATTACCCAACGTAAGTCTGGGCAGACCCACCAAAACCTGGAGAGCCTTTTCCTTTTAGGGATGCTTCTGATTCATAGAGATGGAATTCAGAGATGAAAAGGCACCGATGAAATAAAAGGCAACCACAGCCACGAGGAAATGGAGCTTGTTGTGGGTTCTTTTTGTTTTTTTTTTTAAAAAAGAAGGTTCCTTTAGAAAAATGGGGGCCAGAAAGAACATGAAGTACAGTTAGTCCTCGACCTACGACCACAATTCAGCCCAGCATTTCTGTTGCTAAGCAAAACATCTTGCAAGTCAGCTTTGCCCCATTTTACGACCTTTTTTTTTTTGCCAGGGTTGTTAAGTGAACCACTGCAGTTGTTAAGTTGTAGCATGGTTGTTGAGTGAATCTGGCTTCCCCGTGGACTTCACATATCAGAAGGTCACAAAAGGGAATCACATAACCCCGGGACACTGCGACCGCCATAAATGTGAGTTTATTTACCCCTACGGCAGAGGATCACTAATATTGTTAGTACAGAGTGTATCTAAGGCAGTAGATGGTGTACTGTCACATGATCTATCTATATTTGTAAAATTATACTCCCCTTCTATGTGTATTTTAATTTGGTCTTTGACCGCAATAAAAGCTTACTACTACTACATAAATATGAGTCAGTTGCCAAGTCTCTTGAGTTTTGATCATGTGACCGTGGGATGCTGCACCGGTCGTAAGTGTGAAAACGGTCATAAGTCACTTTTTGCAATGCCGTTGTGACTTCAGGTGCTTGCCTATTGGTGTGTATTTGCGACAGTTGTAGCATCCTGGGGTCCCTTAATCGCCATTTGCAACCTTCCCATCTGCCTTCCGACCAGCAAAATCAAAGGTGGAAGTGGGATTTATTTAACGACCGTGATTCGTTTAACAACAGCAGCAATTTGCTTGACAGGTTGCAAAATGAGGTGCGACTCACTTAACCACTGTCTTGCTTAGCAAGTCTCATCTTAATTGTGGTTATAAATCGAAGTTTACTTGTACCCTCTGGTACATTTGTAGACAGTCCTCGACTTACAACAGTTCATTTAGTGACCATTCAAAGTTACAATGGCATTTGAAAAAAAGGACTTATGGCCATTTTTCACACTTAGGACCACTGCAGCATCCCATGGCCACATGATTTACATGTTTGACCATTGGTTTCATATATATGACAGTTTTTGTTTTTGTTTTTTAATTTGATTTATATGCCGCCCTTCTCCAGAGACTCAGGGCGGCTTATAGTGCGCTAAGCAATAGCCTTCATACTTTTTGTATATTTATACAAAGTCAGCTTATTGCCCCCACAAACTGGGTCCTCATTTCACCTACCTTAGAAAGGATGGAAGGCTGAGTCGACCTTGAGCCTGGCGAGATTCGAACCTGCAGTAATTGCAGGCAGCTGTGTTAATAACAGGGTGCTTTAAACCACTGTACTACCAAGGCTCAAGTTTGCAGCGTCCCGGGGTCACATGATTCCCTTTTGCGACCTTCCTGCAAGCAAAGCCAATGGGGAAGCCAGATTCACTTAACAACCGTGTTCCTCACTTAACAACTGCAACGATTCACTTAGCAAATGTGGCCAGAAGTCGTAAAATGGGGCAAAGCTCCACAAATTTCTCACTTCGCAACATACATGTTGGTGTTATTTCTGGTCGTATGTCAAAGAATACCGGTACACACAAATTCATACAAATTCCTGTTACATTTACTTGTTTTTAGGATAACAGGATAGGATAGGATGTAGGATAGGATAGGATAGGATAGGATAGGATAGGATAGGATAGGATAGGATAGGATAGGATAGGATAGGATAGGATATAGGATAGGAGATAAGATGGGATATAGGATGGGATATAGGATAGGATAGGAGATAAGATAGGATAGGATAGGAGATACCCTGTTATCCCGAAAATAAGACCCAACCGGAAAGGAAATCCTAGCATGATTTTTCAGGATGCTCATAATGTAAGCCCTACCCCAAAAATAAGCTCCAGTTAAGATGGTCAACCAGATGGAGGCGTTTAGTACCGTATTTCCCCCAAAATAAGACCTAACCGGAAAATAAGCCCTAATGCGTCTTTTGGAGCAAAAATTAATATAAGACCCGGTCTTATAAATGCCTCTGTCTACTGACGATCTTAACTGGGGCTTATTTTTTATATTAATAATTATTATATTACGAGCATCCTGAAAAATCATGCTGGACCTTATTTTCCAGTTGGGTCTTATTTTCAGGGAAACAGGATAGGATAGAAAAGATTATAGGATAGAAAAGAGGATAGGATAGGACAGGGGTCAGCAACCTGCAGCTCTGGAGCCGCATGTGGCTCTTTCACCCCTCTGCTACGGCTCTCTCACTCAAAATATGCGTCACAACCGCCAATGTGCGACACCCGCCGGCACGCGATTTATTGAGCTTTTCAATCCCCGGTAGGCCAACCATGGATAAATCCAAGAAAAGAAAAGTTTCAGAAGAAAACAGAACGTTTAATTCAACTACCGATGCTAGTTTTGTGGGCACTCAAGAAATAGTCAGGCACGGGAAAGGTTTTGTGGCTCCCGATGTTTTCTTTTCTGTGGGAAACGGGTCCAAATGGCTCTTGGAGTGCTGAAGGTTGCAGACCCCTGGGATAGGAGATAGGATTGGATAGGAGCTAGGATAGCCTTTATTGCCACCTTTTTCTGTGAGCACACTGGCAATTTCTATGACGGTTGCAAAGTAGGTGGAGGTATTAAATTTTGGCAGCGCATCCCTGGGGGGGGGTGCGTCACAGCACTCTGAACCCGAGGCTCGGCTTGTGGGTCCGTTTTTGGCAGTGGGCTGCTAGTTTCCGACCTCTGGTGCGAGACCTTTCCCTTCGGGTTTGTACCAGAGGGAACCGAACCGAAGCAGCTAAAATGCACCCCGGCCAAAATAAACAAATTAAGAGAGATTGAAAGTCAGGAGGAATGTAAAGATCGTGAAGAGATACACCCTGCCTTGCTCCTTGGAAAGCTCAAGGGCTCACGAACGGGAGATTTACGGGGAGATAATCGTCCACCTGCTTTTCAAAATTGCTGCCGTTATTTTTTTATTTTTATGGCTTTGTTGTTGTTTTAAGAAACCAGCCTGTTTCTCAGGCTTTGCTCCTTACCTTACCAGTTAGAACCATTAATCATCGAAGGGGCTTGTCTCCAGAAATTTTGAGTACTCCAACACCGGAGGCTTTTAAGAAGAGATTGGGCAGACATTTGTCTGAAATAGGGTCTCCTGACTTAAGTAGGGGGTTGGACTAGAAGACCTCCAAGGTCCCTTCCAACTCTTCTCTTCTCTTCTCTTCTCTTCTCTTCTCTTCTCTTCTCTTCTCTTCTCTTCTCTTCTCTTCTCTTCTCTTCTCTTCTCTTCTCTTCTCTTCTCTTCTCTTCTCTTTTCTCTCCTCTCCTCTCCTCTCCTCTCCTCTCCTCTCCTCTCCTCTCCTTTGGGCCAATCGCTGGGAGACGGTGAGTTCTCATCTTGCTTTAGGCATAAAAGCCAGCTGGGTAACTTTGGGCCAATCACTAGGAGATTGGGAGTTCTAGTCCTGCCTTAGGCATAAAAGCCAGCTGGGTAACTCTGGGCCAATCACTAGGAGATTGGGATTTCTAGTTCTGCCTTAGGCATGAAAGCCAGCTGAGTAACTCTGGGCCAATCGCTAGGAGATTGGGAGTTCTAGTCCTGTCTTGCGCATGAAAGACAGCTGGGTAACTTTGGGCCAATCACTAGGAGATTGGGAGTTCTAGTCCTGCCTTAGGCATAAAAGCCAGCTGGGTAACTTTGGGCCAATCGCTAGGAGATTGGGAGTTCTAGTCCTGCCTTAGGGATGAAAGCCAGCTGAGTAACTCTGGGCCAATTGCTAGGAGATTGGGAGTTCTAGTCCTGCCTTAGGGATGAAAGCCAGCTGCGTGACTTTGGGCCAATCACCAGGAGACTCGGAATTCTAGTCCCACCTTAGGCATGAAAGCCAACTGCATGACTTTGGATCAATCCCTCTCTGTCCCACCTCACAGGATTGTTGTTTTGGGGGGAATAGAAGGAGGAAGGAGTATTAGCTATATTTGTAACCCAGAGTTACTTACAGAAATAATAAAGGTAATAAATCTCATTTTTTACAACCCTGTAATCCCTTAATTATTCAGGGTAGAGTCGGGGCTTCTGGATGGAGTTGAGGGTTTACTAGCCGGATGCCCTTCCTGATGCCTACATGGAGTCTGCAGCAGATATTTTCTCTTTGTGCCCTGAGAGAGAAACATCTGCGTCTACCTAGGATTGAACTCTCAACCTTCTGAGTGGGAGGCAAGCATACTTGACCACCATGCCTCTCAATAAAGGTGGTAAACAAACAAACAAACAATAATAAACAAACAAACAAATAATAATAAACAAACAAACAAATATATAAATCATCCGGAGATGGCATGAAAGCTGGCTAGGTGACTTTGGGCCTATTACGAAACTGGAAGTTTCTTCAAACCAGCTATAGAGGGAATAAAAATAAAACGGAAGACTCTTTGTATTTGCCAACTCAGACACACAAAAAATGCATTGATCGAAAGCATGTCCAATATTCTAAATATATGGAAAGAGCACCTTATTTATTCCCCAATCCTGCAAAAAAAAAAAAAAAAAAATCATTGATAAATTTCCTTTAAAAGAAGCCTTTCAAATGACTTTATACATATCTGGAAGGCAACAGGTACAAACGTTAAACAAAAAAATTCAATGATTTAATGGCATTTAGGCAATACGCATGAGCAAGTTAAAATAGAATACAGGTGGTCCTCGACTTACGACAGTTCATTTAGTGAACCGTTCAAAGTTACGAAGGCACTGAAAAAAGGGACTTAGGACCATTTTTCCCAGTTGCAACCTTTGCAGCATCCCCCACAGTCACGTGATCGAAATTCAGATCCTTGGCAACCGGTTCATACTTAACGACCGTTGCAGTGTCGCTGGGGTCACGTGATCCCGTTTTGCGACCACCTCATAAGCAAAATCAACGAGGAATCCAGATTCACTTAACAACCAGTTTACTAACTTATCAACGGCAGTGATTCACCTAACCACTTGTGGCAAGAAAGGTCGTAAAAAAAGGGGGGCCAAACTCACTCAGCAACAGAAATTGTGGGCTCCATCGGGGTCGTAAGTCGAGGAACGCCTGCACTTAGTAACCACGCAGAGTTTTTCCTCCCCCAGGAAAAAAAACAGACAGAGAGGATGAAATTCAACTTTTGAATAATCTTCCCTAGAATGATGTACCCTTAAGATGAAGGCTCTCATTTTTAATGTTTTAATGGTTTTCCAAAAAGATACATTTTGGGGGGGGGCAGATTTGAGGTCTAGTTCATAAACCGAAAGAACATTCGGAACATGACTGACTTTATGGCGTTTTCCAAGCAACGGGAAATTGCAATTTCCTTTTCAGCTGGATTTGCAAAAACTCCCTCGCCCTCAGCTAGGGACAGTCTCTCTTCTAAATTGCATGCGTTGCTTTCTTTCTATTTTTTGGTCGCGTTTCCAAAGCCTCAGCTGGAAAGCAGAGGCATTCTGTTCCAAAGGCTCATTTCTTATCTCCCAAGGTCTAAGAAGTCCTGAGACCTTCTGTAGAATTGGCATTTTATCTGTATTTATTTATTTATTCTGTTATAGTCTGTAGTGTAGATTGGCGGTGTCAATCCTTTGAGAACTGTATGCAACGAAATTTCACTTTAATGGACGCCGATTAGGGTACATTCCAAGTGACAATAAAGTTATTGTTCTGTTCTGTTCTATTTTTATTCTATTCTATTCTCTATTCTATTCTGTTCTATTTTTATTTTATTCTATACTCCTATTCTATTCTCCTATTCTAATATATTCTATTCTATTCTATTCTATTCTATTCTATTCTATTCTATTCTATTCTATTCTATTCTATTCTATTCTATTCCTAATCTCCTATTCTATTCTATTCTGTTCTGTTCTGTTCTATTCTCTATTCAATTTCTGTTCTATTCTATTCTCCTATTCTATTCTGTTCTGTTCTATTCTATTCTATTCTATTCTATTCTATTCTATTCTATTCTATTCTATTCTAATCTCCTATTCTATTCTATTCTATTATGTTCTGTTCTATTCTCTATTCGATTTCTGTTCTATTCTATTCTCCTATTCTATTCTGTTCTGTTCTGTTCTGTTCTATTCTCTATTCAATTTCTGTTCTATTCTATTCTCCTATTCTATTCCTATTCCTATTCTATTCTATTCTATTCTATTCTATTCTATTCTATTCTGTTCTATCCCTATTCTAATCTCCTATTCTATTCTATTCTATTCTGTTCTGTTCTGTTCTGTTCTCTATTCGATTTCTGTTCTATTCTATTCTCCTATTCTATTCCTATTCTATTCTATTCTATTCTATTCTATTCTATTCTGTTCTATCCCTATTCTAATCTCCTATTCTATTCTATTCTGTTCTGTTCTGTTCTCTATTCGATTTCTGTTCTATTCTATTCTCCTATTCTATTCCTATTCTATTCTATTCTGTTCTGTTCTGTTCTGTTCTGTTCTGTTCTGTTCTATTCTCTATTCGATTTCTGTTCTATTCTATTCTCCTATTCTATTCCTATTCTATTCCTATTCTATTCTATCCCTATTCTAATCTCCTATTCTATTCTATTCTATTCTATTATGTTCTGTTCTATTCTATTTCTATTTCTATTCTATTCTATTCTCCTATTCTATTCTGTTCTATTCTATTCTGTTCTATTCTCTATTCTATTTCTGTTCTATTCTATTTCTATTCTATTCTATTTCTATTTCTATTCTATTCTATTCTCCTGTTCTGTTCTATTCTCTATTCTATTTCTGTTCTATTCTATTCTATTCTATTGTGGGTACGTAAAGATTGGTTTCAACTCCACAAATTAATATCTTTGGAGTCATCCAACTCACGGTTGTCCCAAAGGAGCTTTTTCTCAAGAGACAGCTGGACTTTCCAGAAAGTCCAGTTGCCTCTTGAAGAAAAAGCCCCTTTGGAACGTCCACGAATTAATATCTATATCCGTGTTGCTCGACCTGAGCAACTTTTAAGGCGAATGGACTTCTATTTCCAGAATTCCCCAGCCAGCAACGCTCCAATGGAAGCCAGATTCACTTACAACCATTGCTGGCTGGAGAATTCTGGGAGTTGAAGTCCAATATTTGAGGGGCTGCCCCAGAGAGGAGGGGGTCAAGCTATTTTCCAAGGCACCCGAAGGCCAGACAAGGAATGATGGATGGAAACTGACCAAGGAGAGATTCAACTTAGAAATAAGGAGAAATTTTCTAACAGTTAGAACAATCAACCAGTGGAACAGAAGTTGCCTTTGGAAGTTGTGGGAGCTTCATCCCTGGAAGCTCTCAAGAAGAGACTGGACTGCCACCTGTTAGAAATGGTGTAGGGTCTCCTGCTTGAGTGGGGGGTTGGACTAGATGACCTATAAAGTCCCTTCCAACTCTGTTAATCTGTAATCTGTAAGGCCACTCACCTTAAAGTTACTCAGGTGGAGAAACGGATCCATCAAGATTTGGTATGTGATAACCAGCAGTGCAGACAGTTTGCAACTCCAGTTTTCATCTGAATCAGGAAAGACTCTGATTGCTTAGTGACTGACGGGCCAAGGAACTGATTCCAATTCAGATAGGCCATTGGTGGAACAAAAATTTTATTTTTTTTAATTTTTATTTATTTATTTTATTTCGAATTTATATACCGCACCTTCTCCCGAGGGACTCAGGGCGGTGTACAGCCAGATAAAAACATACAATACAAACATTAAAAACAATTAAAAGAATATATATTAATTTGGCCCCAGTTTAAAATGACAAACCAATTAAAAATATTTAAAAATATGTTAAGCCAGCCCGGCTTGCTGAAAAAAGAAAGTTTTAAGGGCACGGCGGAAGGCACCGAGGTCTTGGATTCTCCTTATTTTTGGGGGCAGCTGGTTCTTTGTTCTTTGAAAGTACAGGTGGTCCTTGACGTATGACCACAACGGAGCCCGAAAATTTCCGTTGCTAAGCGAGACAGTTGCTGAGTGAGTTTTCACTCGCTTTACGACCTTCCAGGTCCCTTCCGGGTCTGTCATTCTGTGATTCTATGATTTAGAGAAGATGATTCTCCCAAAACCTTCTGAGGGCCAAGCAACTCTACTAGCCATGCCTGATCTGCTTGCCTCTTCTGGAGGCTCACCCGCTTTTGAAGCAAAAAGTGGAGTTTGCGAAGCAACTTCGATGCCTTTGAGTCCATATTGTCTTCTCTCAGCCTTCTCCCCCACAGTTGGTCAAATCCTTCCAGGGTGGCCAAATCCTTCCAGGGTGGCCCAGTTTTTTGGATTGCCTGTAGAACCACTACCCCCAAACCACCCACTCAGATTTTTTGAGGTATTATGAGATGGCTCCATCCTGAAGTCCCTCAGGACGCCCTGAAGGATTATCTACCACCTTCTCTGGAGCCACCCAACCTGGAAAGCTAGCGAGTATCCAGAAGAGGTTGTCCATCTCCAGTGCCCAGTACAAGAAATCCCACACCGTTAGACTAACCCTAAAAATAAAAGATAAAAGGAGATACAGAATACTATTCCACATAGATTTTTATCAGCGGTTAGATACACGAGGTAGAAGTTGGCATGCAAAAGAACCAGGTGAGGTGGGCGTGGAAAGAGATGTGATTTTTAATATCGATATAGAAATGTAAGTGTTGGAATGATAGATAAGTTGACATACTAGAAACGTGATGGTGAACCTATGGCACATGTGCCACAGGTGGTACACGGAGCCATATCTGTGGACACGCGAGCCTCAGCGCCAGTGTCCATGCGCGCGCCAGCCAGCTGATTTTTGGCTGCCCCCACCCACGGCGCCACTCCCCTCCCAGGAGTCTCCACGTGGCCCATTTTGGATGCCGGGTAAGTACAGGGCTTGGCATTTTCGGCCTCTGGAGGGCCCCGAGGGGGTGGGGGGAGGCCGTTTTCCCCTCCCCAGGCTCCAAGAAAGCCTCTGGAGTCTGGGGAAGGTTAAAAAACAGGCCTATTGGGCCCACCGGAAGTCAGGAAACGGGCCCTTTCTGGGGAGGCCTGCTAGGGCCAAAATGGGGCACGGGGGAGTCGTGCGCGCATGCACGGTGGGGCGTGGCATGGGGGGCATGCACAGGACCCCCCCACCTTCCCCATGCTTTTGGCACACGATGGCAAAATGGTTAGCCATCATTGTAGTAGAATATGATGGTCAGAAACTATTGTACAACACTAGCATTGTTTAAAATAGTATATTGTTTGATGGCAGGGTGGATAAAAATCAATTATTTTTTAAAAAAAAATCAAAAAAATCAGATTTTTTTTATTTAAATCGGATTTTTTTTATTTAAATAGGATTTTTTTTTTATTTTTATCGAATTTATTTTAATAAACAACTTTTGGGGTAAAAATCTATCGTAAGATAGTTTTCTATTTAAGATACATAAATAATTTAGTTTATTCAGCCTGAAATGGAGCTGAGTTATGTAGCAGGAGGCTGTATATTCTGCAACACTGGGACTGTCGGTGAGTCAACAGTGGGTCAAAGGAGGAGCAGAGATGACAGTTGCTCTTTAAAAATTATGATTTAAATCGAGTCGGTTTAAATCAAGCCTTTTTACTAGTGATTTAAATCATGATTTAAATTGTGATTTAAATCAACTCGATTTAAATCAAATCCACCCTGTTTGATGGTAAGCGGAATGCCAGGACAATTATGCTGTATTCAATATATTCATATGTAAACAATAAAAATATATCTAGGAAGGAAGGAAGGAAGGAAGGAAGGAAGGAAGGAAGGAAGAAAGAAAGAAAGAAAGAAAGAAAGAAAGAAAGAAAGAAAGAAAGAAAGAAAGAAAGAAAGAAAGAAAGAAAGAAAGAAAGAAAGAAAGAAATCCCACACCAACTGAGTCCAGTAGAGATAGGGCAGCATATAAATCGCATTAAACTTAAACTTAAACTGGTCTCCCGTTGCTTAACCTTGGTAGGAGAAATCTGAGAAGGCAAAGCAGATTACTTTCGTCTCAGGGATCACATTGCCAGATGTGGAGCAACGAAAATGATGAAGGGACTGGAGGCTAAAACATACGAAGAACGGTTGCAGGAACTGGGCATGGCAATTTTAATGAAAAGAAGGACTAGGGGAGACACGATAGCAGTCTTCCAATATCTCAGCGGCTGCCCCAAAGAAGAGGGAGTCAAGCTATTCTCCAAAGCACCTGAGGGCAAAAGAAGAAGCAACGGATGGAAACTCATCAAGGAGAGAAGCAAGTTGTAACTAAGGAAAAACTTCCTAACAGTGAGGACAATTAACCAGTGGAACAGCTTGCCACCAGAAGTTGTGCGTGATCCAACAGTGGAGGTTTTCAAGAAGAGATTGGACGATCATTTGCCTAAAAGGGTCTCCTCGTGGAGGGGCTTTGGAGAAGCCTGGTCAAAGAGGCTTTTTGTCTTTTTGTCTACTTGTCAGTTCTTCAAAGAGGGGTTACCCCCATCCGAGGTCATCCCAAGAAGACGCACCAAAAGCTTGCTTCCTTGTGCTTGCCTTGACAAAAGTTGGGGCTCAGGCCGTCGAAAACCTCGCCAGCTGCATTAGGCTAAGCGAAACTCGGGTTAAACTAATCCCCTTGTGAGTTTTGCATTGTTGGTGGAATTATGCACACCCGGAAAATGAATTCATTCAGGAACTATGTTAAGCCAGTTTTGATGAAACTGAACATAGAAAACCTTTTCCTGCCAGCTCTGAGACAACAGGTGGAAATCTAGCAAGGTTGATTGATTGATTGATTGATTGATTGATTGATTGATTTCTGTCCACCTACCTACCTACCTACCTTTATTTATTGGTTCAATTTATATGCCGCCCTTCTCCGGAGACTCAGGGTGGCTTACAATGCGTTAAGCAATAGCCTTCATCCTTTTGTATATACCTGCTTAGTAGGGCTTTTGCCCCCCCCAAGCGGTGTTCTATTTTATACAAAGTCAGCTTATTGCCCCCACAATCCGGGTCCTCATTTTACCTACCTCGGAAGGATGGAAGGCTGAGTCAACCTTGAGCCTGGTGAGATTCGAACTTGCAGTAATTGCAGGCAGCTGGTGCTAGTTAACAGCACTTTAATCTGCTGCGCCACCAAGACTTTATCATCTATCCGTCTATTTATCTATCCATCATCTTATCTATCTATCTATCTATCTATCTATCTATCTATCTATTTATATCCTCCGTCTATCCATCATCCATCCATCCATCCATCCATCCATCCATCTAGCTATCATCTCTCATCCGTCTATCTATCTATCTATCTATCTATCTATCTATCTATCTACATCCTCCGTCTATACATCATCCATCTATCTTCTATCTATCTCTCATCCGTCTATCCATCATCCATCCATCTATTCTATCTATCTATCTATATCCTCTGTCTATCCATCATCCATCCTTCTATCTATCTATCTATTTATCAATCTATCTATCTGTCTATCTATCTATCTATCTATCTATCTATCTATTATCTCTCATCTGTCTATCTATCTATCCATCTATCGATCGATCGATCTATATCCTCCGTCTATCCATCATCCATCCATCCATCTATCTATCTATCTATCTATCTATCTATCTATCTATCTATCTATCAACTCTCATCTGTCTATCCATCGATCGATCGATCTATATCCTCGGTCTATCCATCATCCATCTATTGTCAGGTTTCGGTGCTATCTTAAATGAGTTTCATTTTCAAGCGCAATCTCTCTAATGAAACATTTTTATTTAAGAACATAAAAAGCCGACAATCCTGATTTCATTTTTGCAGCCAAACTGGCCCCTCCTTCCAACCCCCTCCTCTTCCGCTCTCCAACCCCAATGTCCCATTGGCCATCATGCAAATCCATCTCTACCTCCCGGCACGTTCTTTTCACAGGAATGTAGCCCCCACCCTCGTCTCCCAGGAAACACTATCTGTACATACAAAACTAGGCAAAAGTTCATCTTGTTATGTCAGCGCTGGAAGAGAGCCTAATTTGGAACGCTGACATCTATCTTCTATCTATCTATCTATCTCTCATCCGTCTATCCATCATCCATCTATCTATCTATCTATCTATCTATCTATCTATATCTATCTATCTATCTATCTATCTATCTATCTATTATCTCTCATCTGTCTATTCATCTATCGATCGATCAATCTATATCCTCCGTCTATCCATCATCCATCCTTCTATCTATCTATCTATCTATCTATCTATCTATCATCTCTCATCTGTCTATCTATCCATCTATCGATTGATCGATCTATATCCTCGGTCTATCCATCATCCACCTATCTTCTATCTATCTATATCTATCATCTCTCATTTGTCTCTCTATCCATCTATCTATCTATCTATCTATCTATCTATCTATCTATCTGTCTATATCATCTCTCATCCATCTATTTATCCATCATCTAGCTCTCAATCTCTCAATCTATTTATCAATCTATCTATCGATCTATCCTCGTCTGTCTGCCTGCTTTCTTATCCCATCTTTACTATTTTTATAAATAATTCAAGGGGTCAAACATACATAATGCTCCTTCCTCTGCCTATTTTCCCCACAACGACAACCCTGTGAGGTGGGTTTGGGCTGAGAGAGAGAGGGCCTGGCCCAAAGTCCCCCAGTTGGTTATCATGCGTAAGGCGGGACTAGAACTCATTTATCTCCTGGCGATTGGCCCAAAGTCACCCAACCATCCTTCATGCCTAAGGTGGGCCTAGAACTCAACGTCTCCTGGTGATTGGCCCAAAGTCATCCAGCTGGCTTTCAAGCATAAGGCGGGACTAGAACTCACTGTCTCCTGCTGATTGGCCCAAGGTCACCCAGTTGGCTTCCATGCCTAAAATGGACTAGAATTCCCCTAGTTTCTAGACCTAAGGTGGGACTAGAACTCATCACCTCCTGGTGATTGGCCCAAAGTAACCCAACTGTCTTTCATATCTAAGGTGGGACTAGTTACTTACAGTCTGCTGCTGATTGGCCCATGGGCCCACCCAGCCAGCTTTTGGGCCTAAAGCGGGACTAGAACTCACCATTTCCTGGTTTCTAGACAGCCCCTTAACCACTACTCCAAACTGACACTCATCTCTTCCCATCATTCCCATCCAGCATGCTCAGGGAGATCTGAACCTCAACTTAACAACCACAATCGAGCAAAATATATGTTGCTAAGTGAGAAATTTGTTTTGCCCCATTTTACGACTCTTCTGTTAAGTGAAATCCCTACAGCTGTTAAATCAGTAACACCGTCGTTAAGCGAATCTGGCTTCCCCGATTGACATTGTTTCCCAGAAGGTCAGAAAAGTGGATCCCAGGACACTGGGACCGTCATAAATATGAGCCAATGGTCAGGCATCCAAATTTAATCACGTGTCCACGGGGTTGCTGCAATGGTCGTTAAGTGTGAAAAACGGTCATAAGTTACTTGTTTCAGTGCCATTGTAACTTTGAATGGTGACTATATCTTGTTAAGTTGAGGACTACCTGTATAACTTTTGGTTCCACTTCTGGAAGGAAAAGAGAAAAATTGTTAGGGGAAACTTCTAACCGATAGTTTCTGTAGGCAAATTGTGTAGACAATTAACCAGTGGAACAGCTTGCCTCATGAAGTTGGTGCTCCATCACTGGAGGTTTTCAAGAAGAGATTGGATTGAAATGGTATAGAGCCATGATGGCGAACCTATGGCACGTGTGCCACAGATGGCACGCATAGCCATATCGGTGGGCATATAAACTCAGCTCAGGTGTACATGCACACGCCAGCCATTTGATTTTCAGGCCTTCTGTGCCCATCAGAAGTTGGGAAACAGGCTGTTTCCTGCCTCCTGAGGGCCTCAGGAGGTGGTGGGGAAGGCCTGTTTTTCTATCTCCCCAGGCTCCAGAGCCTTTCTAGGAGCTTGGGGGGACAAAAACAGCCTCCCCTCCGCCCGGAGGCCTTCCGGAAGTTGGCAAACGGGCCGTTTCCAGCCTCCGGAGGGCCTCCGGAGGGTGAGGAAGGCCGTTTTCGTCCTCCCCAAGCTCCTAGAAAGGCTCTGGAGCCTGGGGAGAGAGAAAAACAGGCCTACTGGGCCCACCGGGCCATCACATGCCAGGAGCGGGGGGAAGCCAATACGCTCCCATAGAGAGGGGCTCCTCCGGGTGCCGTCGGCCAAACAATGTCGACTGGTGGCCCCTAGGGGCAGAGCCTTCTCTGTGGGGGCACCGACGATCTGGAACGAGCTCCCCCCAGAGATACGGAGGATCCCGGATCTGCGCACCTTCCGTCGCACGCTCAAGACTTCCTTATTTCATCAAGCTGGCCTGGCCTAAATCTTTTCCCCTTTTAAATGTAAATTTTAATTTGTTTTTAAATTATGGGGTATTTTAAATTTGTCTCAGCCAAATTATTTAATTCGTTTTTATTCTATTTTAAATTTTTATATTTATGTGTTTTATTCTGTGGCTGTTCACTGCCCTGAGTCCTTTGGGAGTAGGGCGGTATATAAATCCAATAAAAACAAAAACAAAGCAAGGGGGGGTCACACTGAGCCTTGGTAGTACAGTGGTTTAATACACCCTGTAATTAACACAGCTTCCTGCAATTTCTGCAGGTTCGAATCTTACTAGGCTCAAGGTTGACTCAGCCTTCCATCCTTTCTAAGGTAGGTAAATTGAGGACCCAGTTTGTGGGGGCAATAAGCTGACTTTGTGTAAAATATACAAAAGTATGAAGGCTATTGCTTAACGCATTGTAAGCCGCCCTGAGTCTCTGGAGAAGAGCGGCATATAAATAAAAAAAAAAAAAATGTGCATGCACGGGGGTGAGGCGCATAGAATTATGGATGTGGGCACACACGCATGCGACCCCCCCCTCTCCCTTCCGCTCTTGGCACACGATGGCAAAAAGGTTCACCATCCCTGGTATAGGGTCTCCCGCTTGAGCTGAGGGTTGGAGTAGAAGGCCTCCAAGGTCCCTTCCAGCTTTCTTCTACTCTAAAACAATCTAAGCAGCAGAAAGCAAGACAAGAAGCAACTGATGGAAACTAATCCAGGAGAGAAGCAACTTAGAACTAAGGAGAAACTTGCTAATGGTGAGGACAATTAGCCAATGGAACAGCTTGCCACCAGAAGTTGCAGGTGCTCCATCACTGGAGGATTTTAAGAAGAGACTGGACAGTCACTTGTCTGAAATGGGATAGGGCTGGACTAAAGACTTCTCGGCTCCTTTGCAACTCTCTCACTCTGTTATTCTGACCCATTTCTTTTCTTTTTTTTTAATAAACTTTATTGAATTATCAAACAGTTATAAAAACAATTAAAACCATAATAAAATATTCATATACATAGATCGTATCTTATAATTGACATTTCATTTCTATTCTTTTATATATCTATATATATATTCTTCTCCTCTACACATTATATATTTCATAACTGTTTCAATTCCTTCCCAACTCCAGCTCTATTCTGATTGATTGAAAGGGGAAACCGTACCGTCATGGCCCTGGCGCTAATCTGTAATTCAAAATTATCCTCTTCTCAATTACAGAAAATTGGGAAGGTGTAGAATCCACCCAGCGATAACAGTTTAAATGACCCCGGCGTTCATCCCTCCGCCATTTTGTTTTTTCCAGGTTGGAAAACGAAGCCGCTTCTTCCAGCAGCAAAGAGATATACGCTCCACGGTGCTCAAATTCCCGGCCTCCGACACGCAGCGGGAAGAGGCCCAGCTCTCTTTCGGAGGTCCCGTTCTCCTCGACGTGTAAGTCTTGAGTTCGAGCAGCTCAGAGGTGAAATCCCTGAAGAGCCGGCGTTGTCGTAATCATTTGGGGAAGCTCAGGTTTGAAGGAGAGATATAACTTTGAATTTTAAAATGTGATCCAATGGCCATCTTTTCTTGTACAGGTGGTCCTCGGCTTACGACCACAATTGGGGCCCCAGATTTCTGTGGCTAAGCGAAACAGTTGTTCAGGGAGCTTTGCCCCATTTTACGACCTTTCTTGCCCGAGTCGTTAAGTGAATCACCGCAGCTGATTAAGTCAGTAACGTGGCTGTTAGGTGAATCTGGTTTCCCCGTGGGCTCGTCAGAAGGTCGCAAAAGGGGTTGACGTAACCGCGGGACAGAGCAACCATCCTAAATAGGAGTCAGTTGGCAAGAGTCCAAATTTTGGTGCAACGGTGATTAAGTGTTAAAAATGGTCAAAAGTCACTTTTTTCCAGTGCCGTTGTAACTTCAAATGATCGAATGGTGGGATTCAGCCGGTTCGGGCAAACTGGTAGTTAAACTGCTGGCTGGCCCCGCCCCTTCCAGGAGTCCCCATGCGCCCCATTTTGGCTCCCAGGTAAGTGCAGGGAGGCCTCCTAGGCCCAAAACGGCACCGCCGCACCCTGTTTTTGCTCCCAGGGGGGGTGGCAGGAGACCTAGTGCTGCCTGTCACACCCCCTGGCCACGCCCACCACGGCCACGCCCACCCAGCGGTCATTAGGGCAGAAAGCCAGTTGTTAAATTATTTGTATCCCACCACTGAAATGGTCACTAAACGAACGGTTGTAAGTCAAGGACTACCTGTAAGTGGTTCAGTGGTTTCTTGCCAGTCAGTTCTGTGTCGCTCTAGAACCAAGAACAGTGCCCTGGTGGCGCAGCAGACTAAAGCACTGTTATTAACACCAGCTGCCTGCAATTACTGCAGGTTCGAATCTCACCAGGCTCAAGGTTGACTCAGCCTTCCATCCTTTCTAAGATAGGTAAAATGAGGACCCAGTTTGTGGGGGCAATAAGGTGACTTTGTATAAAATATACAAAAGTATGAAGGCTATTGCTTAGCGCATTGTAAGCCACCCTGAGTCTCCGGAGAAGGGCGGCATATAAATCAAATTAAAAAAAATTAAAAAAATTCTGGGTGAAAGCAGTAGATTCGAATTCAACGTTTGGGGTGGGGGAACCTTGTAGGAAAAACAATTGACAGAGAGGGAGTAAACTCCCCCTTTATTCAGTGTGTCAGACAGAGGCGAGACAGTTGTATGTTGAGGATGCTTTAGTTGAGTTAAAGTGGGGGTGGACTAGATGACCTCGATCCCCCTGAGCTTTTCCGATGGGCCTCCAACGTATGGAATGATAATTCAAACCTTTATTGTCAATGCACAACATGCATACCAAAAAAAAAATCTTCCTTTTTTTCCCAAACGACAGTTGAAACTGAAGCTTCTGGACGATCTTTGATGCACCGTGGAGCTGACCCAGATATCCAGTCAGTTGCTGAAGTTTTGATTCTTCACTCCCCGGGTTCTTCCCAAGACAGTGTAAGCAGCTGGCCAAACAGGTGCGTAAGTAGCGCGTCGTTTTTTTAAACCGGGGCTCTCCAAACTTGGCAACTTTAAGACATAAGGCAGAGGTCTTCAAACATGGCAGCTTTAAGACTTGTGGACTTCAACTCCCAGAATTCTCCAGCCAGCTATGCTCTATGTCAGAGGCCTTCAAACATGGCAGCTTTAAGACTCGTGGACTTCAACTCCCAGAATTCTCCAGCCAGCTATGCTCTTATGTCAGAGGCCTTCAAACATGGCAGCTTTAAGACTCGTGGACTTCAACTCCCAGAATTCTCCAGCCAGCTATGCTCTATGTCAGAGGCCTTCAAACATGGCAGCTTTAAGACTTGTGGACTTCAACTCCCAGAATTCTCCAGCCAGCTATGCTCTATGTCAGAGGCCTTCAAACATGGCAGCTTTAAGACTCGTGGACTTCAACTCCCAGAATTCTCCAGCCAGCATAACTCCCATAGAATTCCGGGAGTTGAAGCCCACAAGTCTTAAAGCTGCCAAGTTTGAAGACCTCTGACATAAGGACTTCAACTCCCAGAATTCCTCAGCCAATTATGCTGGCTGGAGAATTCTGGGAACTGAAGTCCACAAGTCTTCAAGCGGCCATGTTTGAAGGCCTCTGACATAGAGCATAGCTGGCTGGAGAATTCTGGGAGTTGAAGTCCACAAGTCTTAAAGCGGCCATGTTTGAAGAACTCTGACATAGAGCATAGCTGGCTGGAGAATTCTGGGAGTTGAAGTCCACAAGTCTTAAGGCTGCCAAGTTCGAAGGCCTCTGACATAAGGACTTCAACTCCCAGAATTCCTCAGCCAATTATGCGGGCTGGAGAATTCTGGGAACTGAAGTCCACAAGTCTTCAAGCTGCCAAGTTTGGGGACCCCTGCCTTATGTCTTAAAATGAGTTAAGGGTGGATGGGACCCCGGGGGCCGGTGGTAACTGCAGGAACCAGCTTGTAAGTACTCTGTTATTCTGTTACATACAGCTAGTCCTCGGCTTACAACAGTTTGTTTAGTGACCGTTCGAAGTTACAACGGCACTGAAATAAGGGACGTATGCCCATTTTTCACACTTACGACCGTTGCAGCATCCCCAGGATCATGTGATCAAAATTCAGAACGCTCGGCAACTGGTTCCTATTTATGACCAGTTGCAGTGTCCCGGGGCCCTCTTTTGCGACCTTCTGACTAGCAAAGCCAACGAGGAAGCCAACATTCCCTTCACCAGCCTGTTGTTACTGACTTCACAACGGCAGTTGTGCTGGAACGCGGGTGCAGCGTTTCTTTTGTTTCTTGTGTGAGCTTTTGTTTCCCTGCAAACGACGAAACAGAAGCTCAGGAAAGAAAAAGATCTTAGCTCTTGCACAGCTGCCAGTGTTGGGATTTCCTGCCTCCCTCCGGCCAGCTGGTCTTAGGGTCTCTGCTGCGAATGTGTGCGTGCATGACTGCGCATGTTTGGGCATCTGCGTGCAGAGTTTGGGCCCTCGGTGTCTAAAAGGTTCGCCATCACTGGTATACGGTTTCCTGCCTAAGGAGGGGGTTGGACTAGAAGACCTCCAAGGTCCCTTCCACCTCTGTTATTCTATTCTATTCTAAGTAGTCCCACTGGTTAATTCTTCTCACTGTCAGGAAATTTCTCATTATTTCTAGGTTTGATCTCCCTCCAAGGAGCTGCCACCCATTCCTCCCTCCCTCCCCCCTCCCTCCCTCCCTCCCTCCCTCCCTCCCTCCCTCCCTTCCTTCCTTCCTTCCTTCCTTCCTTCCTTCCTTCCTTCCTTCCTTCTGTCAGCACTTCAAACTGCATTTACTCTAGTGCTGACATAAGAAGGAGAAGCGGAGGCGTCTGGAAAGGGACGTTTGACTTTTCACCTACTTATTTTCCCTGGAGATAATATTCCCTAGGAGATGGGATGGGAGGGGGGAAATTCCTTTGAGCTGGAGCAGTAGATTAGGGGTAGAGTGACTTGGAAGATGGCCAATGAGGGCAGGGAAACGGAAAGGGAAGGTTTTGGGTCTGGAAGTCAGTGCTGGCTTTGTTTGGAGTCGGGTCTAGAATGCCGTGCTTAATAAATAGGAGTTTTTCTTCAAAGACTTTGTTCGAAATGCAATTTATTTGAGACGACCTCGAAACTTGACACCTTCCTTCCTTCCTTTCATAGAATCCTAGGATCTTGGAGATCTTCTGGTCCAACCTTCTGCTCAAGCAGGAGACCTTACCATGCAGGTCAAATGGCAGTCCAGTCTCTTCTTAAAAACTTCCAGTGATGGAGCATTCATAATTTCTGGAGGCAAGCTGTTCCACTGGTTAATTGTTCTCACTGTCAGGAAATTCCTCCTTCGTTCTAGGTTGCTTCTCTCCTTGATTATTTTCCATCCGTTGCTTCTTGTCCTGCCTTCAGGTGCTTTGGAGAATAGCTGGACTCCCTCTTCTTTGGGGCAGCCCCTGAGATATTGGAAGGCTGCTATCATGTCTCCCCTGGTCCTTCTTTTCATTAAAGTAGACATACCCAGTTCCTGCAACCGTTCTTCTTATGCTTTAGCCTTCAACCCCTTAATCGTCTTTGTTGCTCTTCTCTACACTCTTTCTGGAATCTAATCCCTCTGAAGACAATTTAATGAAAGAATGAACTCAGCGCCCTGGGAGCCAAGGGATGGCCAGTTCAATAAATAGGATGTTTTTTCCGGATATTTCCTCTCGTCTAACGGACCTGCCCTTCGTCAAACGGGAGGAACTGATATTTCAACAGCTAATCCCTGAATCAGCACAACCATAGACAGCTTGTTTACAAAATCGTCACTTGTAAAACGGGGATTAAATCGGGCAGGAGGTGGAACCGATGAAGCCTTTTTGCTAAAATGCTAATTCCCACCGCACACCTTCCTGTTTCCATTTCGGCTGGAAGGGAAATCGCGGCTCGGTCGAGTTGCCAACAACGGGAGTGTGGGATCCAATCCGGGTCGGTCAAGCGGGACCGGAGGTTTTGCCTTGCGAGCTTTCGGACTCGTGCGGGAATCCATCTTCAGGGAACTACTCTCTAGCAGAGTGTGTGCTTTCGGCGATTCAGTTCATTTAGAGACCGTTTCAAGATTTCAACGGCACTGAAAAAAGTGACTCAGGACCGTTTTTCACACTTACGACCGTTGCAGTCATGTGAGTTACATTGGCATGCTTGACAACTGACTCACAGTTATGACTGTTGCCGTGTCCCAAGGTCATGCGATCCGCTTTTGCGACCTCCATGACGAGCGAAATGAATGGGGAAGCCAGATTCACATAACAACGGTGTTACTAATTTAATAACTGCTGTGATTCACTTAACAACTGGGCAAGGAAATTCGTAAAACGGGGCAAAATTCACTTAACAAATTCCTCACTTAACAACAATATGTTTTGGGCCTCAATTGTGGTCGTAAGTTGAGGACTCCCTCCAATGTTTTCTAGCTGAACTTACCCAATAGAACTTTGTCGATGTTTCAGTTTTTGGAGTTCCCAGTGGGTTAATTTATTTGGCCTGAAATGACATCTGGTTTGGGACTGTGGTGTAGGACAAACTATTATTCCAGAAAGGTTTACTGGGAGTCCTCGACTTACGACCACAGTTGAGCTCAAAATTTCCATTGCTAAGCAAGACAGTTGAGTTTTGCCCCGTTTTAAGACCTTTCTTGCCACCGTTGTTAAGTGAATCACTGCAGTTGTCAAGTTAGTAACCCGGTTGTTAACTAATCCGGCTTCCCCAATGACTTTTGCTTGTCAGAAGGTCGCAAAAAGGGATCACATGACCCGGGGACATCGCATCCGTCATAAATACGAGTCAGTTGCCAAACGTCCGAATTTTGATCACGTGAGCATGGGGATACTACAATAGTCGTAAGTGTGAAAAATGGTCACTAAACAAACTGTTGTAAGTCGAGAACTACTTGTACAGGCAAGGATTTTTGACTTGTCTTTTCCCAAATGTCACAAATGGGGGATGATAACCATCATAAGCAGGGGTGAAATGCTTCCGGTTCAGACCGGATCACCCGATCCGGTAGCGATGGCAGTGGGTGGTTCGGAGAACCGGTAGCAAAAATCCCTGCACGCCCCCCCCCCCATGCCCAGCTGAGCCGCACGATCATCAGAGGCTCTTTTTTTTTTTTTTACTTTTAAAAGCATTTTTTTTCTACAACCTCTTCGGCCGAAAAAATGCTTTTAAAAGTAAAAAAAAAAAGCCTCTGATGATCGCGCGGCTCAGCTGGGATCGTCAGAGGCTTTTAACCTCTTAAGGTTGTAGAAAAAAATGTTCTTAAAAGAAAAAAGCCTCTGCCAATCAGGCAACTCAGCTGGGATCATCAGAGGCTTTTAACCTCTTAAGGTTGTAGAAAAAAATGTTTTTAAAAGAAAAAAGCCTCTGCCAATCAGGCAACTCAGCTGGGATCGTCAGAGGCTTTTAACCTCTTAAGGTTGTAGAAAAAAATGTTTTTAAAAGAAAAAAGCCTCTGCCAATCAGGCAACTCAGCTGGGATCGTCAGAAGCTTTTAACCTCTTAAGGTTGTAGAAAAAAATGTTTTTAAAAGAAAAAGCCTCTGCCAATCAGGCAACTCAGCTGGGATCATCAGAAGCTTTTAACCTCTTAAGGTTGTAGAAAAAAATGTTTTTAAAAGAAAAAAGCCTCTGCCAATCAGGCAACTCAGCTGGGATCGTCAGAGGCTTTTAACCTCTTAAGGTTGTAGAAAAAAATGTTTTTAAAAGAAAAAAGCCTCTGCCAATCAGGCAACTCAGCTGGGATCGTCAGAGGCTTTTCAAAGCATTTTTTTTTTTAACAGCCTCTTCGGCTGAAAATGCTTTTCATTTTAAATGCTTTTAAAAGTAAAAAAAAAAAAAAAAAAGTTGGCCACGCCCACCCAGTCACATTAAACACCCCCCCCCCCCTTCACCATGCCATGCCCACAGAACCAGTAGTAACAAATTTTACATTTCACCCCTGGTCATAAGTATGAGTCAGCTGCCGAGCGCCTGCATTGGGATCTGCAGCGGTCATAAGTGTGAAAAATGATCGCAATAAGCCACTCCTTTCAGTGCCATTGTTATCTTCGAATTGTCACTAAACAAATACCTTCTACGTCCACCTGTACCTGTATCGTTTGGGTCTCTGCCGTTTCTGAGAACTTTCTGTAACATTAGAACGATGCCTCTACTTCCTATTATTGTGCAGAGGGGAACATCCCGTTCTGCTGTCTGTTTGCATCTTTCGTCGTGGTTTTTGGGTCACCGAGAAGCTCACGTAACTTTTTTTGTCTGCTCTCAGGTTTCCGGCAGATCTTTGATTCTGATTCTGTTCAGCAAATAGAGAAGAGAATGCGAACTCTTGATAGGCAAATATTTAAATTCCGGTATCCAGAAAGAGCGTGACAGAATGTGTTCTCTTCAAACAGTTTAATATCTCTCATTTCCGTAACAGGAGTTAGTTCATAAAGCCTTTGCAAGATCACACTGCACCCAGTTTGGTTCACCCTGTTATAAAAAAAAAAAAAAAAACGAGGTCGAGACACTAAAAAGAGTAGAGAGAAGAGCAATGAAGATGATTTAGAGAGGCTAAAACGTACAAAGAACCGGAATTGCAGGAATTAGGCAGGTCTAGTTTATCTAAATATGAAATATTGAAATAGAACGTAGAATTCTTTATTGGCCAAGTGTGATTGGACACACAAGGAAATTGTCTTTGGTGCATAGGCTCTCAGTGTACATAAAAAGAAAAGATACACTCGTCAAGAATCACAAAGTACAACGCTTAATGATAGTCATAGGGTACAAATAAGCAATCAGGAAACAATATCAATATAAATCGTAAGGATAAAAGCAGCAAAATTACAGTCATGTAGTCATAAGAGGGAGGAGATGGGTGATGGGAACGATGAGAAGTTTAATAGTAATAGTAATGCAGACTTAGTGAATAGTTTGACAGTATTGTGGGAATTAGTTGTTTAGCAGAGTGAAGGCGTTCGGGGAAAAAGCTGTCCTTGTGTCTAGTTGTTCTGGTGTGCAGTGCTCTATAGCGTCATTTTGAGGGTAGGAGTTTATGTCCAGGATGCGAGGGGTCTTTAAATATTTTCCCAGCCCTCTTTTTGACTCGTGCAGTATCCAGGTCCTCCATGGAAGGCAGGTTGGTAGCCATGATTTTTTCTGCAGTTCTAATGATCCTCTGAAGTCTGTTTCCTGTCTTGTTGGGTTGCAGAAATATTGAAATATGAAATAGGCTGTCAAAATATCTACAGACCCTTCACATCCAGGACATAAACTGTTTTAACTTCTGCCCTCAAAACGACGATTTATTTATTTATTTATTTATTTATTTATTTATTTATTTATTTATCTAATTTTTATACCGCCCCCTCTCCCGAAGGACTCGGGGCGGTGAACAGCCAAAATTAAAAACACACAATACAAACATTAAAATACTATAAAAACAAAATTAAATTTATCATTTGGCTTCCCCCAATTTAAAAACCCCTTACCCATAACATTCCCCAATTAAAAAAATGTTTAACCCAGCCCGGCTTGCTGAAATAAAAAAGTCTTCAGAGCCCGGCGGAAGGTCCGGAGGTCCGGGATCAGTTGTATCCCTGGGGGTAGCTCGTTCCAGAGGGCGGGTGCTCCCACAGAGAAGACTCTTCCCTGGGGGGTCGCCAGCCGACATTGCCTGACCGACGGCACCCTGAGGAGGCCCTCTCTGTGGGAGCGTATTGGCCGGTGGGAGGTTATCGGTGGCAGAAGGTGGTCTCGTAAATAAGTGTTATAGAGCACTGCACACCAGAACAACTAGACACAAAGACAGTTTTTTCCCACATGCCATCACCCTGCTAAACAACTCATTCCCACAACATTGTCAAACTATTTACTATTCTTCTTCTTCTCATCCTTCCTATTACCTATTTCCATCTATTTATCACTATAACCTTATTGCTTGTATCTTTACGATTTATATTATTTTATTTAATAATAATAATAATAATTTTATTTCTATACCGCCCTTCTCCCGAAGGACTCAGGGCGGTGTACAGCCAATTTAAAAACACAAGACACAACAATGATTAAAAATTAAAATAATTAAATAGATTTGGCCGATTTAAAACCCCAAAAATTTAAAATACCCCAATTTAAAATTATTATGTTGATAGCCCGATGTTTAGTTCCTAGTATGATTTGATTGCTTATTTAGTAGCCTCTGACTACTGTTGTATCTTGTAAGATACAACACTTACTGTTGTAAGTGTTGTATCTTATGATTCTTAATGTATGCATCATTTATGTACCCTGAGAGTTTATGCACCAAAGACAAATTCCTTGTGTGTCCAATCACACTTGGCCAATAAAGAATTCTATTAAGGAAGAGAAGGACTCGGGGGGTGGGGGGCACGGCGCGGGGAGATGATAGCAGTCTTCCAATATTAGAAGAGATGCTACAAAGAGGAGGGGGGTTCACCTATTCTCCAAAGCAGGGGTCCCCAACCTTTCGGATCTGAGGGATCACTAAATTCATAATTTTAAATTCCGCGGACCACTAATATGATTTACCTGATGACCGGCTGGGTGGGTGTGGCTAGCTGGTCATGTGACTGAGTGGGGGTGGCCAACTCAATGTCACTCATGTCAAGGGGCAGCTCACCAGCCTCTACTCGCCCCTCCCACCCACTCCTCTCTTGCTCGCCCGGATCCTTAGGGTCCCAACAGGCAACAGTTGTTGGAGTTAAGCAGCCACCAGGAGAAAGAGTTGGCAAAACAGCTCAGTTCAAATTGGATCTGACCGAGGAGGAAGCTCAGCAGAAGCACCTCACTGAGGACTAGGAGCATACATAGGCTTTCCAAGCAGAGAGAAGATCTGCAGGCCAGGTATCGGTGCCTGGAGGCTCAGCGGGATGAGATGGTCAGCCGGTTCCAGGCCGTGATGCAGTCCCACTGGAACGAGGCCCTCCGGCTCTTCGCCACCAGCGGCTCTTCCCTCCAGCCTTCGCCCAAAGCCCCACACCAGGAGGCCGACCCCAATTCGGAATTTCTGCCCACTCCGACCCACAGAAAAAGACCCCGAAGGGGGAGACTCTCTGCAGCAACACAAACATTCATTGCACGCATCTGTCTGTTCTGTCCCCCAATCACATGCACACACACCAACAGACGTTCAGGAGTTAAAGAACAAACCAGCCGGCAAAATCCTTTTCCTTATGATAACGGAACTTGGCAACAACCTAGTGGCTGCCTGCCAAGAGTTTATTATTTACGAAGAGGAGAGATAACTTCTCCCCACTTCTGATACATCAAAGGAAAGCAGCTCAATAATTACAATCAAGTCCAGAGATAATCCAGTCTTAAAGCAAAAGTTCGGCAATGCAGAATGGCGTGGAAGCTTTCAGCTTTGTTCATCACAAGGTTTGCCTGGCCACCACGCTCCCTTTTATATCCTGTGGGGTGTGGTCCAGTGACTCAGCCTAATCTCGGGCACGCCTTTTCTTCTGTTGCGCGCGCTTATCTCTGCGATGCTGGCGTGGATCCAGCCAAGAATCATTACCCTCATCACTGTCCACCTGTGGCTGCGTGGACGTGCTTGGCCCCGGCCCGATCTCTTGCCCTTCGGCGGACACCGAAGGCATTGCCAGAGAGGAGGGTCCTGGAGAGGGAGGCCTTGCCAACTCCTCTCCTTCGCTCTCGGAGTCCTCTCCTGCCGATGACAGAGACTCAGGTAACGGAGGCACAACTCTGTCCCAAGTGCTGCAGTTTGAGGACCCCTGATTTAGTCCAATATTAAAAATGCAAATAATCTTTCTGCGGACCACCAAAATTTTCTCGCGGACCACCAGTGGTCCACGGACCACCAGTTGGTGACGGCTGCTCCAAAGCACCTGAAGGCAGGACAAGAAGCAACAGATGGAAACCAAGTAAGGAGAGAAGCAACTTAGAACTAAGGAGACATTTCCTAACAGTAGAACAATCAACCAGTGGAACAGAATGCCACCAGAATTTGTGGGTGGCTTCATCACTGGAGGTTTTTAAGAAGAGATTGGACAGACATTTGTCTCATAGGGTTTCCCGCTTGAGTTGGGGGGTACGACTGGAAGACCTCCGAGGTCCCTTCTCTAATTCTGTGAAATAATTTCATGTAGCATTATCTTCCAGGGACTCAGTGCTTGGTAAATCTTGGCTTGTTCTAAGCACCTCGATGGACAGCATGTCTGAACAGCAGGTCAGATCCTAGCAAGATGCAGTTAGGAAGCCGGAGAACAGCCCTGTTGCAAATGGGTTTTTATGTGACAAAAGGTTAAATGTGTTAGGTGTTTTTCATTCTTTGCTGAGAATTCAAACAACCAGGGCAGGATGAGCAGGATTTAATTTAATTAATTAATTTAATTAATTAGATTTATATGCCGCCCCTCTCCGAAGACTCAGGGCGGCTCACAATACATTTTAAAAAATCATTATAAAAAACATTTTAAAATTAAAATGCGCTATTGCTTAGCGCATTGTAAGCCGCCCTGAGTCTCCGGAGAAGGGCGGCATATAAATCAAATTTAAAAAAAAAACATTAAAAACTCATTCACGCCATTCATGGCCGGATCTCGCCAGATCACAAGAGCGAGATCAACGGCCCCAGGCCTGCCGGAAAAGCCAGGTCTTCACGGCGGATTGTTGATACAGGTAGCTCTTACCTTACTTACGACCACAATTGGAAGCAGACTTTCTGTCGCTAAGCAAGGTGATTGTTAAGTGAATTGCACCCAATTTTATGATTTATTTTTTTTTTGCCACGGTTGGTAAGCAATTCACTTTTTGCCGTTTTTTAAGTGAATCACCCGTTTGTTACATGAATCCAGCTTCCCCCGTTGTTTGTGGACCATGGGGATGCTGCAACGGTCATACGTGGACCGTGTAACCCTGTACCATGTTTTCCCCCCCTCTCCTCTTCTGGGGTTGCTGGCTCTTTTGCCAGTAAGGTTTCACCAAGTTGTGATCCAAGGAAGTTAAATCAAAGTAGATTGGAGACAGTGGTGAAATCTAAAATTTGTTACTACCGGCTTGGGGGGGGGTAATGTGCATGGGTGGGCGTGGCCAATTTTTTTAAAAAAACTTTTAAAATCATTTTTTCTACAACCTCTTAGGCGAAGAGGTTGTTAAAAAATGCTTTCAAAAGGCTCTGAGATCCCAGCTGAGTTGCCTGATCGTCAGAGGCTTTTTTTCTTTTAAATGCCTCTGACAATCAGGCAACTCAGCTGGGCTCGTCAGAGGCATTTAAAAGAAAAAAAGCCTCTGCTGATCAGGCAACTCAGCTTGGATCGTCAGAGGCATTTAAAAGAAAAAAAGCCTCTGCCGATCAGGCAACTCAGCTTGGATCGTCAGAGGCATTTAAAAGAAAAAAAGCCTCTGCTGATCAGGCAACTCAGCTTGGATCGTCAGAGGCTCTTAAAAGAAAAAAAGTCTCCGCTGATCAGGCAACTCAGCTTGGATCGTCAGAGGCATTTAAAAGAAAAAAAGCCTCTGCCGATTAGGCAACTCAGCTTGGATCATCAGAGGCTCTTAAAAGTGTTTTTTCTACAACCTCTGAAGAGGTTGTAGAAAAAATGCTTTTAAAAGCCTTTGACGATCCCAGCTGAGCCGCGCGATCATCAGAGGCTTTTTTTTTTTTAATTTTAAAAGCATTTTTTTGGCCGAAGAGGTTGTAGAAAAAATGCTTTTAAAAACTAAAAAAAAAAAAGAATCTGATGATTGAGCGGCTCAGCTGGGCATGGGGGGGTGGGGCAGGGATTTTTGCTACCGGTTCTCCGAACCACCCGCCTCCATCGTTACCGGATCGAGCGATCCGGTCCGAACCGGGAGCATTTCACCCTTGGTTGGAGACCAACGGTTGAAAACGGCTGCTTGGAAACTCTTTTTTTTTTTCCTCCGAGAATGCTCGGAGGGGAAAAAAAATAAAATAAACTGAGATTCCATCAGCAGGGTTCATGTTTGGTCAGCGCCTTCTTCCTGAACCGGAATAATTGAGCCAGATCTTCAGCAAAGATACCCCGGGGACGGGAGGGGATTGTTCACAGAAGGTGTGCAAACTGGCCTTCCAGGTTGATGCCAACACGCTTGTCAGATTAATGTGCTGTTCCATCTGTTGCTAACAATGATTCATTATTTGCCGAATCCCAAACCTCAAACAAAGGCGATCATTTGGGGGAAACCGAGATGTGTAACCTTGCAGGACATTCCCCTGGAAACCGAAGCTGCTGATCGTTGATTCCGTCCAGGTGGAAAGAACCACATTAATCTTTCTCAGCCAGCAGAATCGCTCCTTTCGATGGTTTGCTGCACAGGGGATCCTCTCAAGTTAGTCTAGTGAAGAGAAGGACCAGGGGAGACAGAAGAGCATCTTCCAATATTTGAGGGACTTCCCCAGAGAGGAGGAAGGGGGTCAAGCTATTCTCCAAAGCACCCGAAGGCCAGAGAAGGAACAATGGATGGAAACTGACCAAGGAGCGATTCAACCTGGAAATAAGGAGGAACTATTCTATTCTATTCTATTCTATTCTATTCTATTCTATTCTATTCTATTCTATTCTATTCTATTCTATTCATTTTCTCTATTCCATTCCATTCCATTAATTATTCTATTCTATTCTATTCTATTCTATTCTATTCTATTCTATTCATTTTCTCTATTCCATTCCATTCCATTAATTATTCTATTCTATTCTATTCTATTCTATTCTATTCTATTCTATTCTATTCTATTCTATTCTATTCATTTTCTCTATTCCATTCCATTCCATTAATTATTCTATTCTATTCTATTCTATTCTATTCTATTCTATTCTATTCTATTCATTTTCTCTATTCCATTCCATTCCATTAATTATTCTATTCTATTCTATTCTATTCTATTCTATTCTATTCTATTCTATTCATTTTCTCTATTCCATTCCATTCCATTAATTATTCTATTCTATTCTATTCTATTCTATTCTATTCTATTCTATTCTATTCTATTCATTTTCTCTATTCCATTCCATTCCATTAATTATTCTATTCTATTCTATTCTATTCTATTCTATTCTATTCTATTCTATTCTATTCTATTCTATTAATTTTGTATATTTCATTCCATTAATTATTCTATTCTATTCTATTCTATTCTATTCTATTCATTTTCTCTATTCCATTCCATTCCATTAATTATTCTATTCTATTCTATTCTATTCTATTCTATTCTATTCTATTCTATTCTATTCTATTCTATTCTATTCTATTCATTTTCTCTATTCCATTCCATTCCATTAATTATTCTATTCTATTCTATTCTATTCTATTCTATTAATTTTGTCTATTTCATTCCATTAATTATTCTATTCTATTCTATTCTATTCTATTCTATTCTATTCTATTCTATTCTATTCTATTCTATTCTATTCATTTTCTCTATTTCATTCCATTCCATTAATTATTCTATTCTGTTCTGTTCTGTTCTATTCTATTCTATTCTATTCTATTCTATTCTATTCTGTTCATTTTCTCTATTCCATTCCATTCCATTAATTATTCTATTCTATTCTATTCTATTCTATTCTATTCTATTCTATTCTATTCATTTTCTCTATTCTACTCATTTTCTCTTTTCCATTCCATTCCATTAATTATTCTATTCTATTCTATTCTATTCTATTCTATTCTATTCTATTCTATTCTATTCTATTCTATTCTATTCTATTCATTTTCTCTATTCTACTCATTTTCTCTATTATATTCATTTTCTCTATTCTACTCATTTTCTCTATTACATTCCATTCCATTAATTATTCTATTCTATTCTATTCATTTTCTCTATTCTATTCATTTTCTCTATTCCATTCCATTCCATTAATTATTCTATTCTATTCATTTTCTCTATTCTCATTTTCTCTATTACATTCCATTCCATTAATTATTCTATTCTATTCTATTCTATTCTATTCTATTCTATTCTATTCTATTCTATTCTATTCTATTCTATTCTATTCTTCTATTCTATTCTATTCTATTCTGACCAAGGAGAGATTCAACCTGGAAATAAGGAGAAATTTTCTGGCAGTGAGAAACAATCAACCCATGGAACAGAAGTTCCCTTCGGAAGTTGTGGGAGCTTCATCCCTGGAGGCTTTCAAGAAGAGACTGGACTGCCTTCTGTCAGAAATGGTGTAGGGTCTCCTGCTTGGGCAGGGGGATGGACTAGATGACCTATAAGATCCCTTCCAACGCTTGTCATTCTGTAAAGCTTTGTTTTAACTATCTCTGCAGTATCTGGGCCTCGCTCTCCCTTCCTGGCTGTTGAGACAGGCAGGGAATTGCTTCGCTCTATTGTTCTGTTGCATGCAAGGGGGACAGGGGTCCATCCATCCTGGATTTGCTCTGTAAAAAAAGTACAGGGAGTCCTTGACCTTCAACCACAATTGAGCCCCAAAATTTATGTTGTTAAGCGAGACAGTTCTTAAGGGCAGGGGGTTGGACTAGGTGACCTCCAAGGTCCCTTCCAACTCTGATATTCTGGTGTTCTTAGTCTTTGACATGCAACCACAGTTGAGCCCAAGCTTTATTTGTTAAGGAAGAAATTTGTTAAGTAAGTTTTGCCCCGTTTTATGACTTTTCTGGCCACCGTTGTTAAGTGAATCACTCCACCTGTCAAGTCAATAACCCAGTTGTTAAGTGAATCTGGCTTCCCCCTTGACTTTGCTTGTCAGAAGGTCGCAAAAGCGGATCACAGTGACCCCGGGACACTGCGGCCGTCGTAAATGTGAGTCGGTTGCCAAGCATCTGAATGTAAATCACATAACTGAGAGGATGCTACGACGGTCGTAAGTATGAAAAATGGCCATAAGTCACTTTTTTTCAGTGCCGTTGTAACTTTGAACAGTCACTAAATGAACTGTTGTCAGTCAAGGACATCCTGTAGTATTACTGAGTTTTGCCCTGTTTTATGACCTTTCTTGCCATTGTTGTTAAGTGAACCACTGCAGTTGTTAAATTAGGAACACGGGTGTGGAGTGAATCTCCTTCCCTCTTGACTTTGTTTGACTGCCCACAGTCGTCCTCCTCCTCCACTCCACAAACCCCCCCTCCCTTCCGGAACTAATTATGTTGCCTAGTTTGGCCAACAAATGTAATCAATTTATTTATTTCGGGAATTTATATCGCCGCCTATTTGCAAATGGCGACTCAAGGCGGCTTACAGAATATAAAATCTCATATAAAAATCAAACAAACCACCAAGCTCAGACACACTGTCATGCCCCGGTCGGAGTCTGAATCTGTGAGGGAAGATGAGCTGGAACAGGAGGTGGAACAAGAGCCGACAGAGACCGAGAAGGCGGCTCCGTTGGCTGTGGAGGAAACTGGGGAAGGGCAGGGCCAGTCCGGGCAAGGATTTTCAGGATTAGAAAGGCTTGCAGACAGGGAGGAGCAGGAGAGACAGAGCTCAGACGATAAGCAAGGATCACCCCCTCCTGATCCCAGAGCACGGAGAGAAGAGAGAAGGCGAGAACAATGCAGCCTGAGCCAGCTAGTGGTTGCTCTGGTTATTGTTGTGCAAACCTTGCTTTCTGGACTGCAGGCCCTGGTTACTGTGTGGCTAACCTGGTTTACTGGACTGTTGGGCCTGGTTATTGTGTGGCTAAACCTGGCTTACTGGACTGCAGGCCCTGGTTAATATGTGGCTAAACCTGGTTTACTGGACTGCTGGCCCTGGTTATTGTGTGGCTAAACCTGGCTTACTGGACTGCAGGCCCTGTTAATATGTGGCTAAACCTGGCTTACTGGGACTGCTGGCCCTGGTTATTGTGTGGGCTAAACCTGGCTTACTGGACTGCAGGCCCTGGTTACTGTGTGGCTAAACCTGGCTTAGTGGACTACTCGTAGTCAGAGGCTGCTGAAGGTGCGTGTAGTAAACGTGGGGACATTTGGGGGCACAGTTGGAGCAGTAAAGTTGGAGTTAGACCTGTTCTCTGGCTGTGTTGCTTTCGTGCCACGCCCCAGGTCATCACAGAGAGCACCAAGGACCCAGAGGTGGGATTGAAAAATTTTAGCAACCGGTTGTCTGCCCAGTTGCTGGGTGGGCGTGACCATGGGGGAGTGGCCTAGTCAGCTTCCTGCACCACAGCGGTGCGGGGTTTTTGCCCTCCCTAGGCTCTGGAGGCTTTTCTCGAGCCTCTGGGAGGGCGAAAACAGCCTCCCCTGGGCTCCGGAGGCTGGAAACATGCCCATTTCCGGACTTCCGGTACTTCTGGTAGGCTCATTTTTCACCTTCCCAGAGCCTCCGTGCGCGCCCTGCACTTACCTGGCATCCAAAACGGGCTGCATGGAGACTCCTGGGAGGGGCGGGGTGGGGTGGGCGGAGTCAGCCAGTCCTTGCAATTACCAATTCGACGAACCGGATTAAAATTAACATCCAGTTCTCCGAACTGACTGAATCCCACCTCTGCACGGACCTCTCATTTCAACCCTGAGCTACGACTTCTCGTCTATTACAAAACCTGGTCTTTTCTCTTTTCTTCTCCCAAGTTCACCCAACGGAGAAGTTTTCATTGCTCCCTTCTTCCTTTGTTTCTCGCAGCCAATTCCACCCGGGCTTTGCCAGCAAACCCAAAATGCCCTGCGCCCCAGATTTCCAGAACCTCCGGCTCGGCAGAGGGAAGCTCCCGTCCATCGCTCCCCAGTTCTGCCCGTCTGGAGCTCCCCCGGCCCTTCGCCCCAACTCTTCAGAGTCAACGAGAAACAAGCAAAGTAAGGACAAATAATAATAATAATAATAATAATTTTGTTTTGCCACGTCGTCTGTGTGCTCCTTCAAAACGTTCCGATTTTCTTTCTTCGCGAACCGTCAGCAAATTGGTGTCCTCCAGATGTGCTGGCCTCATTCCTGACATCGCCTCTGCTATTCGTCTAGTCTTTGACCGATAATAATTCATCTGTATGAACATTGCAGCCCAATTGCACTAGCCAGAGATGCCAGCAATTCAGATTTTAGCCAAGGATCCAAGAATGACAGAGGCGACACAGGAAAATGTCTCCAAGTAGGGTCAACTTTTGCAACTTGAGTTGTGCCATCTCCAGGTGATGGGACGTTTCTAAATCATTGGCAAATGCCCCCCAAATCTCCCTTTGATATCAATTAGTAATTTATTTATTTTTTCTTTTTCTTCCATCATTTGGCCACCTACGTTTGTAAGGCACACAATGTTTTGTTGTTTTCTCCAGAATATCGATAAAGGAGAATATTTTGTAGCTCAGGGTTGAAATATATAATAATATGTAAATTTGATTATGTTCAGAACAAATATCAAACCAGGAAATATCAAATAGTTTTTATTTGAAAATGTTATATTATATTAAGATAGAAATATTTTAATGTAATGAAGATGAAAAATTATAAGGGGGAGGGAGGGGTTCAAGTTTTATACAAAGGGGGGATTTTTTCTCTTGATATGAGTATATTGTATGGAAGTCCGGGGGGAGGGGAGGGTTAGGGAGGGTTAGGGAGGAAGAGGTTGGGAGATTTGAGTGGGTTGGGGGGGGGAGAAATGGGGTGAAAATGTAATTGTAAAACTTTTGCAATTAAAAAAAATAATAATTATAAATTTAATAAATAATAATAATAATAATAATAATAAAATGAGAGGTCTTTTGGTGCATTCTCAAGTTTGGTGGTTTACTTGCAGACGTTTCATTGCCCAATTAGGCAATATCATCAGTGTGAGAAGGGAGTGGCACCACCACTGACAGGGCAAGCCACTAGTACATAAACAGAGAGCAAACCCCACTCACTCCTAACACTGATGATGTTACCTATTTGGGTAATGAAATGTTTGCAAGAAAACAGCCAAGATCAGAGAGCACCAAGGACCCCAGTCCTTTTCCTCCTCCTCCTCCTCCTCCTCCTCCTCCTCCTCCTCCTCCTCCTCCTCCTCCTCCTCCTCCTCCTCCTCCTCCTCCTCCTCCTTTCTGCAAACTCCTCCTCCTCCTCCTAGCACTGATAATGTTACCTAGTTGGATAATGAAATGTCTGTAAGAAAACCACCAAGCTCAGAGAGCACCAAGGACCCCTCACAATCCTCCCTTTTCTTCCTCTCTCTTCCTCTTCCTCCTCCTCCTCTTCTTCTTCCTCCTCCCTTCTCCAAACCCCCACTCCCTTCTAACACTGATGATGTTATCTAGTTGGGTCATGAAATGTTTGCAAATAACAGAGAGCACCAAGAACCCTACAATCCTCCTCCCTTTTCTTCCTCTCTCCCTCCTCCTCCTCCTCCCTTCTCCAAATCCCCACTCCCTTCTAGCACTGATGATGTCACCTAGACGGGTCATGAAATGCCTGCCAGAAAGCAACCAACACGAAGCTGGCTGGGGAATTCTGGGAGTTGAAGTCCACCCATCTTCAAGAGGCCATAGTTGAGAAACGCTGCTCGACCGGTTTACGATTCCCGCTTTACCCGAGACCACCCCCTCCCCTCTTTCTCTCCCTCTCTCTCCTGCAGGCAGCCATTCTTCGAGGAGGTGAGGACAGACCCTTTCCTCAAGAGCCCCCAGCCCGAAGACAGCTACAATCAGCGGGCTGTAACGGGAACCCTGGCATCTTCCTGGCACCCCATAGACAAAGCAGGAGATGAGCGCTGAATGCCGACACTCTACACCCCGTGGCTCGGAGTCTATCTGATAGGATGTGGGGGTTTTTTTCCGGACTTGATCGAAAGACGGGATCCTTTTCCGGAACCAGATAAATATGTCTGAAATATCCACAGCCTTTGTGGCCTGAAAAAAGGAAAACGACAAAATAGCCTCTGTCCTCTCGTGAAATGCCGAAGGAAGACCAGCTGAGCTTCACGACATTCTGTGTGGAATGGAGAACGGAGCTGTGGGTCTCTTTTAAACCACGATTGGGCCATGATTCAAGGTTTAGCAGAACCTTCTGGGGACCCCGATGGGTGAGACATCGGGTGTTGTTCAGAGAATTTGAAGAACTGGAAGAGACGTCTAGAATGTTCCATGCAGGTGCGGCTCTGCCTTCGATCTCCCGCCAGTCTTTCTTGAAATGTAGAGGACTACAGAAATGGCCTTGAAGATACCGTACAGGTAGTCCTCGAGTTACGACCACAATTGAGCTCCAAATTCATGTGGTTAAGTGAAATACTTGTTGTTTTGCCCCATTTTACGGCTTTCCTTGCCTCCGTCGGTAAATGAACCGTTGCGTTTGTTAAGTTAGTAACCCGGTTGTTAACGTGAATCCCAGTTGACCTTGCCTGTCAGAAGGTCGCAAAAGCAAATCATGTGACCCCAGGACACTGCAACCCGTCATAAATATGAGCCATTTGCCAAGCATTTGAATTTTGCGGGATGCTGCGGCGGTCGTATATACGAAAACCGGTCCTAAGTCACTTTTTTCAATGCCGTTGTAACTTCGAACGATCACTAAAGGAACTGTCGTAAGTCGAGGACGACCTGTAGACAGCAGTTGTGGGGAAAATATGAACTTACCCCAGGAAAACGGGAACGCATGAGGAAGAAGCTCAAGATTGCTCTCTATTGATTCACTTTGCTATATGAGGGAGGGAAAGGGGCATGCTATCAGATCCTGTTAGGGTAGCCTGTATCAATAAAAGAGATTACCAGGATGTCTTGTGTCTTGTTTCCTGACCTGGCCTACCTCAAAGGGCTGGCAGCAGGGAATGATGGGGTCGGCAGTTGCCCCATGTTAGAGCTGCTTTTCCCCATCCGATTCCACAGCCTGCAGGCTCCGGCTGAATTGATGGATGGATTTGTGTTATAGCAGCAACAGAATGGAGCACATCTGGTTTGAGGTGAGTGAGGGTCTATCACAGTGTTGGCAAACCTTTTCGGCACCAAGTGCCGAAACAGGAGCGCGCAGGCGGGGGAGCGCCGGAAACCGGAAGAGCAGCTCCCCGGTGCGCACGCATGAGAGCGCTGGAAAACAGAAGAGCTGGGCTTCCGGTTTCCAGCGTGCGCATGTGCGCCGGTCCTCTGGTCTTCCGGTTTCTGGCGCCCATGCACACATGAAGACCACCTGGCATGCGCGCCGGAAACCAGAAGCTCAGCACGCAGAGCTGTCTCTACGGGCACGCCAGCTGTCGCCCGTTGCTCTTCCGGTTTCCGGAACTCCCGCGTGCACGAAGACCAACTGGCCAGCCCGCAAGTACGCACCAGAACCCAGAAGAGGAACGGGCGATGGCTGGCATGCCCGTAGAGATGGCTCTGTGTGCCACTTCCGGCACAGGTTCGTCACCACTGGTCTATCAGAAAACTCTTGTGGGCCATTGTGTGGGCTGCGCCTGTGTGTTATCGGACAGGTGGTGCGGGCCCTCTACAGCTGTGTTTCTTAACATGGCAACTGGAAGATATTGGGCCCAATTGGTGTTCTGCCGCAGCTACGGACCCCAAAGAATGCAGCACACACAAAGTCCGTTCAAACCTTAGTTTACTAAATAAGCCAGTTTTTTACAACAACGGCTGTTAATTAACTGCATTAACAGCCACCAAGAATTCAAAGAATAATACTGAAAGCTTACTGTGGTTGGCAGAATGCCCAGAAGCAATTTGCAGGAAGCTGATAAGATAAGCAAGACAAGACACGAAGGTATGTGAATGGAGTTGTTCCCTGCAAATTGCTTCAGTTGGCGTTCCTCCTTAAATAGGCTAAGGAAGTGGCTAATTAGCCCCAAGCCTTACTCTCGAGGAGACCTCCTCCTGAGGAACCACTCCTGTCTTTTGGCAGCTCTGCGCACCCGTGCATCGAGAAGAGGCTCCTCCTCTTCTTCCTCTTCACTTAAGGGAGGATCTGAAGGCCCCGGCTGAATCCCCGCCTCTGGCATCACACCTTCTCCAGCCTCCTCACTGTCCGACTCGAGTGCCAGCTGCACAGGCTGGTGGCGCAGCACCACACGAGCCTCCTCACTGGCAAAAGAAAGCTCAGGACCCTATAGGCTGGAAACATGTGGAAGAGGCCTTCGTCCTAAAGTGGATAGACAATGGCTAGAATGATGATGATGATGATTTTGTATGTGTGTGTATGTGTAGAGAGAGAGACACACAGAGAGAGTAAAAAGTGTATATATATCAATGATACCTCTTCAATAGTCTGTTTCCACCTTCCCCAATCCAGAGGGAGGGAGGGAGGAAAAGAGAGAGAGAGGGATATATGAATGAATGAATGAATGAATGAATGAATGAATGATACCTCTCGGATAGTCTATTTCCACCTCCCCCAATCTGGTGGTGCCCAAATGTGGGGAGAATTGAGTGCCCAAATGAATTCCCAGAATTCCTCACTGGCATGGATGAAATTTGGGGATTCTACAGGTTGACATCCTGACCTTATCAGGAGAATCTCGGGTTGGAAATGTGGTTTAGAAGGAAAATGCCATCTCAAGCTCGTAACCAACAAAACTTCATGGCCATGGTTGAAGGATCAAGCTACCAAAACTGTCAGATCTCCCGGTGGATCCCTGCCATCCAAATGCCAACCTGTTGTGACCTCGGCTTCCTGAGTCATTAAAACACACGTGTAGTCCCA
>NW_027256886.1:1637026-1732026 GCF_029215685.1 Pituophis catenifer annectens | reverse complement strand
CCTCCCCAGATGCATAGAGAGGATCTGGAGCCAGGTGAGACAGAAAAACGGGCCTACCGGGACATCGCGTGCCAGGACCGGGGGGGGAGGGGGGTCGTGCGTGCATGCATGGGGCGGGGCACATAGAATTATGGGTGTGGGCATGCTCACGCGCGAACCTCCCCCACACACCCCCTTCCTGGCACGCGATGGCAAAAAGGTTAGCCATCACTGCCTTATACCATTCCAGACAATCTCTTCTTAAAAATCTCCAGTTTTGAAGCACCCAGAACTTCTGATGGCAGAACAAGAAGCAACGGATGGAAACTAATCAAGGAGAGAGAGCCAACCTAGAAATAAACAGAAATTAAGAGAAGTTAATCAGCGGAACTGCTTGCCTCCAGAAATTACGGGTGCTCCATCATTGGAGGTTTTTAAGAAGAGATTGGACAACCACTTGTCTGGAATGGGATAGGATCTCCTGCCTGAGGTAAGATTGAATACGAACTCTGGTATTCTGTGTTCTGTAAATGATAAAAAAACACATTGTGCTTGCTTTACCAGCTGCTTTCCTGCATATTTCATAGATGTTGCATGTATTGGATCTCGAACAGTCGTTCCAATCCCGCTACTGATTTTTTTTTTTTTTTAGCTGGAGATCTCAGAAGAGAAGCTGCTACAGACGGTCCTTCCAAAACGACCCTGTTTGATCTCCGAAAACTAAAGCAGAGCAAGAATTGGGAGACTACCAGAAAAATAATCCCAAGAGAAATTAAAAACACATCTTTGGAAGAAAGCAAAGCTGAATAATTTCCGGGCAATTGTCAAATAAATGAATTATGCATGACCGCCGAATCCTGATAGTCCTGTTCAAGTCAAAGGAAGGTTTATCATTTTGTCAGGGGAATTAAAAAAAAACAAAAAAAACCCACTGAAGTTAATGCCTCTGAGAAAAATTAGAGATGCAAATGAGATTTCGCTGGTTTCCAAACGCTTTTAATCTGGTTAGTAAATTAACTGACTTTCTGAGTTGGCACAGAACCAAATGTGGAACAGTGATCCAACTTTTAGATTCCCAAAGCATGCTAAATCACAGAACCGACAATCCAGGTTAGTACTGACCTAGTCTGGTATCAAGGGAAGAGTATTTTTGTAGTTTAGGATTGAACTGTGGGGTCCTTGGTGCTCTCTGAGTTTGGTGATGTTCTTCCAGACATTTTACGAACCAACTAGATAACATCATCAGTGCTAGAAGGGAGGGGGGGTTGGGAGGAGAAGGAGCGGGAGGAGGATTGTGGGGTCCTTGATGCTTTCTGGGCTTGGTTTTCGTGCAGACATTTCATGACCCAACTAGGTAACATCATCAGTGTTAGAAGGCAGAGGGGTTTGTAGAGGAGGAGGAGGAGGAGGAGAAGGGGGAGGACGTGAAGAGGAAGAAAGGAGGAGGAGAAGGTGAAGAAGGAGAGGATGAAGAAAGAGGGAGAAGAAGAAGAGGAAAAGAAGAAGAGAAGGCGAGGAGGAGGTTGAAAAAAGTAGAGAAGAAGAAGGAGGAGGAGAGGAAGAAGAGGAAGAAGAAGAAGAGAAGGAGGAGGCTGTGGGATCTTTGTGCTTTCTGAGTTTGGTGATAATCTTGCAGACATCGTATGACCCAACTAGGGAACATCATCAGTGTTAGAAGGGAGAGGGGTTGGTAGAGGAGGAGGAGAAGGGGGAGGAGGTGAAGAGGAAGAAGAAGGAGGAGGTGAAGGTGAAGAAGGAGAGGATGAAGAAAGAGGGAGAAGAAGAAGAGGAAAAGAAGAAGAGAAGGCGAGGAGGAGGTTGAAAAAAGTAGAGAAGAAGAAGGAGGAGGAGAGGAAGAAGAAGAAGAGAAGGAGGAGGCTGTGGGATCTTTGGTGCTTTCTGAGTTTGGTGATAATCTTGCAGACATCGTATGACCCAACTAGGGAACATCATCAGTGTTAGAAGGGAGAGGGGTTGGTAGAGGAGGAGGAGAAGGGGGAGGAGGTGAAGAAGAAAAAGGAGGAGGAGGAGAAGGTGAAGAAGGAGAGGATGGAGAAAGAGGGAGAAGAAGAAGAGGAAAAGAAGAAGAGAAGGCGAGGAGGAGGTTGAAAAAAGTAGAGAAGAAGAAGGAGGAGGAGAGGAAAAAGAGGAAGAAGAAGAAGAGAAGGAGGAGGCTGTGGGATCTTTGGTGCTTTCTGAGTTTGGTGATAATCTTGCAGACATCTTATGACCCAACTAGGGAACATCATCAGTGTTAGAAGGGAGAGGGGTTGGTAGAGGAGGAGGAGAAGGGGGAGGAGGTGAAGAAGAAAAAGGAGGAGGAGGTGAAGAAGGAGAGGATGGAGAAAGGAGAAGAGGAAGAAAAAAAGAAGAGAAGGAGAGGAGGTTGAAGAAAGTAGAGAAGAAGAGGAGAGGGAGGAGAGGAAGAGGAAAAGGAAGAAGAGAAGGAGGAGGCTGTGGAATCCTTGGTGCTTTCTGGGATTGGTTTTCGTGCAGACATTTCATGACCCAACTAGGTAATATCATGTGTTAGAAGGCAGAGGGGTTTGTAGAGGAGGAGGAGGAGGAGGAGGAGGAGGGGGAGGCCGTGAAGAGGAAGAAGGAGGAGGAGGAGAAGGTGAAGAAGGAGAGGATGAAGAAAGAGGGAGAAGAAGAGGAAAAGAAGAAGAAGAAGAGAAGGCGAGGAGGAGGTTGAAGAAGAAAGTAGAGAAGAAGAAGGAGGAGGAGAGGAAGAAGAGGAAGAAGAAGAAGAGAAGGAGGAGGCTGTGGGATCTTTGGTGCTTTCTGAGTTTGGTGATAATCTTGCAGACATCTTATGACCCAACTAGGGAACATCATCAGTGTGCTCAGCATCAATATTTATCAATAACTTTTTTTTTCTTTTTCTTTTCCTTTTCCTTTTTTTTTTTTTTTTTTTTTTTGGAGTAAGCTGTCCTTTAATGTTTTTTTTTTTTCAAAAAACATTGCAGGGCAGGTTTTTTTCCCTCCTTATTTTTCAGAGCTTCGTAACACGTTTCCTTGTTTATGCAAGTCATGAAGAGGACGATGCATTTCAGATGTTTTGGCTGAAGGAGTTAACGTTTTCCCAGGCTTCAGAGGATGCAGAATTCTTCGCTCAGGGTTATCCATTTGCCAGCATTTGGCCTCCAATCGCAAACTGACAGGAAGAGGCTCGGTTGCCATATCTGTTATTTGTTATCCCCAGGTTTGGACTGTCTCTCTGGTTCCTGGTTCTGGAAGGACGAAACAGACCTTTGGAAAGCGTCCAAGTTGCTAGAAGATTTGTCATGCTCTGTCCTTGTTCTATTATTATTATTATTTGCAATCATACGACGCACGCAACCTGTCCGTGCAGAATTCTCTACATCGACAGCTCCCCTTTTGAATCGGCTCCTGAAATATTTAATTACTTTCCCTGCTTTTTGCGGGCGAGGGAGATATATTTTTGCCTGAGATATGAAGCTAAAGAATCTTCGGCAACAAAGCTGCTCCCCCTTTCTTTCTAGATCTGAAATCCAATTTTATTTTATTTTATTTTTTTACTTTGTCATCTTTGCTGCTCTGAAGTCATCTGGAACAAACCCTTCTTTGAGGACGAGAAGCTGAGTTGGCCCTTGTCAGCTGGCAGCAAATGGTTTTTCCGCTTTTTTTTTCTTTTTTTCTTTTTCCCCTGGATTTGAAGTTTGCAAATCTTCAGCGGTGGCAAAAGGGCTTTCCATCTGCTTTCCTTGAAGGTTTTTGTTCCTGCCTTAAATTAAGCCTGCAGAAAATATCCTTGCGGGACATTTTCTGGAGCTGGGACTTAATGAAACTGATCATTAAGGGGGAAGGTGTGGAATTGGCCTGTGGATTTGGGCCCCCAAACCAGTGTTGAAGTCTACTTACCTTCCCTACCAGCTCGGAAGTGCGCACGCATGCCACGTGCAATTTGGGACCCTCTGCGCATGCGCAGAGGGCCAAAAACAGGTTACTTCCTGGTTAAAATCAGGAAGTAACGAAGTCCGGGCGAGTGGGCGGAGCCTCGCGCTGATGCTGCTGCTACTGGTTCAGGCGAACCGGGGCAAACCGGTAGCATTTCACCTCTGCCCCAAACCCCCAATCTCCCTTTTAGGGGTTTTGTTATGAAGAAAAATGAAAGAATGGAGAATGTGAAGGAAGGAAGGAAGGAGGAGGAGGAAGAGAAGGAGGAAAAGGAGGGGAGGAGGAGGAAGAAGAGGCAAAGGAGTAGGATGAAGAAGAAGAGGAGGAGGAAGAAGAGAGGAAGGAGGAGGAGGAAGAGAAGGAGGATTTCCCAATTTCAAGAATTAAGGTCGTCTTCTGAACAGGTATCCGGAATCCACTTAGAGGAAGAAGAGGGAAAGAAGGAGGAGGAGGAAGAGAAGGAGGAATAGAAGGAGAAAGAAGAGGGGAAAAAGGAAGAGGAGGAGGAGGAGAGGAGGAGGAAGAAGACGAGACAAAGGATTAGGAGGAGGAAGAAGAAGGGGGAGGGGGAGGAGGAAGAAGAGAGGAAAGAGGAGGAGGAAGAGAAGGAGGAAAAGGAGGAAGAAGAGGGAAAGAAGGAAGAGGAGGAAGAGGAGAAGGAGGAGAGGAGGAGGAAGATGAGGCAAAGGAGTAGGATGAAGAAGAAAAGGAGGAGGAAGATGAGAAGGAGGAGCGGGAGGAGGAAGAAGAGAGGAAGGAGGAGGAGGAAGAGAAGGAGGATTTCCCAATTTCAAGAATTAAGGTCGTCTTCTGAACAGGCATCCAGAATCCACTTAGATATGCGTTCTGCAGGGAAGCAGACATTGCATCTAAAAGGTTCTTCAAATCTAATGTTTCTCAACCTTGGCAACTTCAACTCCCAGAATTCCCCACCCAGCATGGCATTCATGCCTGAGATGGGATTAGAACTCTCCGTCTCCTGGGGATTGGCCCAAAGTCACCCAATCAGCTTTTGTGCCTAAGGCGGGACTAGAACTCACCATCTCCTGGCGATCATCTCAAAGTCAGCCAGCCAGCTTTCCTGCCTAAGGCGGAACTAGAACTCCCAGTCTCCTTGTGATTGGCCCAAAATTACCCAGCCAGCTTTCGTACCTAAGGCAGGACTAGAACTCACAATCTCCAGGTTTCTAGCCTGTAATTAAAAAAAAAAATAGTTAAAAAAAAAAAGAAAATTAAACCTTTTGTATAAAAAAGGCTAACACAATTGACCCTCATCTGATTTATCTCTTTGGGCTTGGTGCGAGCTGTCGAAGTAACAATTCTCTTTGGTCAATCCAGGCACAGACTGGGAACTGAGCCTATCGGTTGCTATTGCCGTTTGGCACGCAAAAACAAACACAATTGCAGGTTGCAATTCCCCCTTAAAGCAAACACCAAATCTGGTTTATTGCACAAATGCGCGTGCAAAAATCATTGGGGCTCCCTTCATGGATGGATGGATTCTTTTTAAAGAGATGAAGCGTCCCAGTAAATCGGATTTTCCATACGCAGAGCATCTATTTGGTGGTCACTGAGAAAGTCAGGGAATAAATCAAAGGAGAGGGAAGCACATGTTGTAACAATGGTTTGCATTCACACAACCTGGGAAGAATTCTGGTTTACTCTATGATAGCCAGAAGACAGGAGCCAGGTGGTATCTTTTTCTATTGAAAATGTTTATTTCAAATTTTTTTTTTAAAAAAAATTATTGCCTATAAATACTTTTTTATTTATAATAAAAAATATTATAAATAAATATTTTTTATTTATTTATTAAATTTTATTTATTTATTAAATTTATATGCCGCCCCTCTCCGGAGGCTCAGGATCCTGGTGTCACCCTTTCTCACGCATTGTTTTTAATTTCGAAATGAAAATGATTATTGCCTTGGAGAAAAATCAGGAGCCTGGTGGCAACTTTCCCAACCGAATTTTTTAAAATTTCAAAATAAATATTTATATTTACTGCCTTTGGAAGAAAATCAGGAGCTCGGCGGTACCTTTTCCCACTAAAAAATTTACTTCAAAACAAAAAAAAACATATTTTTATTGCATTGGGGAAAAAAATCAGTAGGTGCAAGTGGCACCTTTTCCTATTGATTTTTTTTTTCAAAATGAAAAAAAATGTTTTTTATTGCCTTGGAAATAAAAAAAAAATCACTGGGAAAAGGTGACATCAGGTGATTTTTTTTTTCATTCATACAAGGTGCTCAACTTGTGATTTGCATAAACTAACTCAGTTTATACAAATCGTAAGTTGCATAACCATGAAAAGAGTTGACTGGCATCCTATGACCAAGTCATTAAAAGAAAATAGAGAATAAAATTTTACCAGGCTTAATTCTAACTCCTGTTTGCAAGTTGCATTATGATCGCTATTAGCAGGGAAAAAATATATCGTACATGTTGCTCAGCCTGAATTCCTACATTTGGAGTGTGTGTGGGGCAAGATAATCCTCGATTTACGACCTCAATTGAACCCAAAATTCCCATTGCTAAGCGAGACAGCTGTTAAGTGACTTTTGCCCTGTTTTACGACCTTTTTCGCCACGATGAATCACTGTGGTCATTAAAGGAATCATGCGGTTGTTAAGTGAATCTGGCTTCCCTCATGGATTTTGCTAGCCGGAAGCCAGCTGGGAAGGTCACAAAGAGTGACCACATGACCCCGGGAATACATGCCAGTTGCTAAGTGTCCAAATTTTGATCACGCGCCAACCTGGAAATGCTGCAACAATCATCCGTTGCTTCTTGTCCTGCCTTCTGGTGCTTTGGAGAAAAGATGGACCACTCTCTTCTTTGGGGCAGTGTTGTGGCTCCGTTACCGGAGCCTGTGTCATCGGCAGGAGAGGACTCCAAGAGCGAAGGAGAGGAGTTGGCAAGGCCTCCCTCTCCAGGACCCTCCTCTCTGGCAATGCCTTGATTTATATGCCGCCCTTCTCCGGAGACTCAGGGCGGCTTGCAGTGCGTTAAGCAATAGCCTTCATTCTTTTGTATATTTTATACAAAGTCAGCTTATTGCCCCCACAAACTGGGTCCTCAATTTACCTACCTTAGAAAGGATGGAAGGCTGAGTCAACCTTGAGCCTTGGCGAGATTCGAACCTGCAGTAATTGTAGGCAGCTGGTCTTAATAACAGGGTGCTTTAAACCACTGTACTACCAAGGCTCTTCCAGGGATGAAGTTGTGGGAACTTCATCCCTGGAAGCTTTCAAGAAGAGACTGGAGTGAAATGGTATCAGAAATGGCGTAGGGTTTCCTGCTTGGGCGTGGGGTTGGACTAGATGACCTACAAGGTCCCTTCCAACTCTGTTAATCTGTTTAAAAAAAAAAAACAGTTGTAAATCCAGGGCTACCTGTATTTAAACATGGTTCATTGAAGCTGGGATCTGTGCAGCACTTCCACCTTTGAGAAAGCTCTACCGGCGGCATGTCTACCTGCAGAGGTTTGCTATTAAAGGGCCAGTAGCCCTTGCCAGGGAGTAGAGTAGCAGCTCAACCTGTTTCCAAACTCACCTGGGCCATTGAGGCTGCTTCAGACTTTACCTGTTGCTAAAGAAGGAATGTTTTTACAAGCACGAGATGCAGAGATAGGTCCTGCATCAGATAAAATAACCCCCCTCCCCACCCTCACATTCCTCGCAAGATTAAAGGAATTAGATTTCCGCTTTGATAAAGAACATTTAATTCCGTGTTCAGAGGTTGCTGCTGAAAATCCTCCTTGGATTTTCTTGGGCCGTGCAAATGGCAGGTATTTTTCATAAGCAACAAATTCACAACAGGGATATCCCTTCGCTATCTCTGCCCCCCCCCAACGCAGGAAGTCCTCGATTTATGGCCACACAACGGAGGGCAAGGTTTCCCGTCGCTAAGCAAGGCAGCGGTTGAAGGAGTGGCGCCCCCGTTTTTCAACCATTCAGGCCGCAGGGGTGAAGTCCATCCCTGCGGTTGTTAAGTGAGTCACAGGGTCGTTCCCCATGGATTCTGCTTGTCAGAAGGTCGCAAAAGCGGATCGCGTGACATCCCCCCACCCCCCAGGGACACTGCAACCGTCATAAATGTGAGCCCGTTGCCAAGCGTCCGAATTTTGATCACGCTGTCAACTTGCAAAGCTTTCAAGTTGCCAGCGACCATGGGGATGCTGCAATGGTCATAAGTGTGAAAAATGGCCATCAGTCACTTTTTCCAGGGCTGTTGTGACTTCGAACGATCACAGAACACATGGTTTTAAGGTGAGCATCAGCTGTATTTGAATTTCAGGCTCAAAATAACACAACGGACATTTTGTGCGTTCGACGAAATACCAAGAGGGTGTGACCTTAAATTTATCAGGATAGGAACAGATGAGGAGTGTGAAATGAAACCTACACTGTGGGGTTTAAGGTGGAGGAGGAAATTGCCACACAATTTCCCAAGTGTTAAATGTGGTTTTTTTCCCCCCGTTAAACCACACAATTTAAGTTTCGTTTCATGCTCCCCATCTGAAATATCTCGTTATTTCTTCATGCAGGCACTCCTCAACATACGGGGCTTCGTTTTGTTACCGTTCGAAGTCATGGCGGCACTGGATAAAGGGATTTTTGGATGACTGTTTTTTTTGTACTCGTAACCGTTGCAGCATCCCCGGGATTTATTTATTTATTTATTTATTTATTTATTTATTTATTTATTTATTTATTTATTTATTTAATTTGTATACCGCCCTTCTCCCAGAGGGCGGTGAACAGCCAAAATTAAGAAAACATACAAATACAAAAGTTAAGATAATTAAAAAAGAATTAAATCATTAGCTTCCCAATTTAAAACCCCGAAAATCCATAAAATTTAAAATCCCAATTAAAAACCATTTAGGCTAGGCCGGCTTGGTGGAATAAAAACGTCTTCAGGGCTTTACGGAAGGTACGGAGGTCCGGGATTAAAATTCAGGCGCTTTTAATTGGAACATATAATAAAAGGACCACTGATCGGTTTGTTTTTGTGTGTGTGTGAAAAGACCACAGCTTTGTACTCAAAGCTTGGCTCTGTTTTAGGTACTCGGCATATTAAAGAGGAGGAGGAGGAGGAAGAGAGCTTGATTGCGCAATCTTGGACGCCATCTTGACTTTATTTTTTGAATTCTTTTTTAAAAATTTAAAAACAAAACATCAAACATCAATCCATCATTCAATACAATTGCAAACAGTGTGTCTATCGGTTACGAATCTTTTGAGCTTGGTCCCCATATTCAAAGTTTAATTAAGTATCTACTTTCTCATATATCAAACAAATAAGTATCCTCATTTATCCTTTATTTAACTATGGCTTTTATTGCTTCATAAAACTTATTTTCAAATATCGTATTGATAAAACTCACTTCATGTTTCATATTTCGTTTCCATGTTTTCTTATCTAGCCATAGATAAAAATAAATCCCATATCTTATAATATTGTTTGTCTTCTTGTTCTCTAATTTCAAATGTCAATCTACTCATTTCGGCACGTTCCATAATCTCCCTGATAACTTCGTCTTGCGTTGGTACTTTCTCATTTTCCCAATTTTTAGCAAACACAATGCTAGCCGCTGTTAAAACATTCACAATCAAATATCTCAATTCTCTGTTGTACGTTTCTGGCACCATCCCTAATAAAAAAAATTCTGGTTTAAAGTCTATGTATCTTTTTGTCATTTTTCTAACCATGTGTGGATTTTAATCCAGTATCTTTTGGCTTCTACACATGTCCACCACATATGGTAATATGAAGCCGGTGCCATTTTGACTTTTTTGACCTCCTGTGCGGATGCTCGCTTCCCTCCGCTGGCATTGAATCGACTTTTCTCCTAAACATCCTTTCCGTTTCCAGTACTCGGACGTGATCCATCCCAGAAAACCCCTATCAATTTTGCTTCTTCCCATAATAGATTAAAAAAGTTTCATTTACGGTACAGCTTGGATTGCTGACCACGGGTTCTCCTGAAGCTGCAAGATGGAATTCATATTAAAAATTCAATATTGCCCAGACAGCATTTCTGGGTTGAGTTTGTTTGTTTGTTTGTTTTCCTCTGCTGAAAAAGGACGTACCCTTGACGCAGGGGTGAAATGCTCCCGGTTCGGACCGGATCGCCTGATCCGGTAGCGATAGCGGCGGATGGTTCGGAGAACCTGTAGCAAAAATCCCTGCGCCCCCCCCCCCCCATGCCCAGCTGAGCCACACGATCATCAGAGGCTTTTTTTTTTTACTTTTAAAAGCCTTTTTTCTACAACCTCTTCCGACGAAAAAATGCTTTTAAAAGTAAAAAAAAAAAGCCTTTGATGATCGCGCGGCTCAGCTGGGATCGTCAGAGGCTTTTCAAAGCATTTTTTTCTATGATAAAGGACTTAAAATAGTTCGTTTAACGACCACCTGAAGTCACAAGGACGCTGAAAAGAAAGGGAATTATAACCGTTTTTCCACGCTTACAACCACGTGATCAAAATTAGGGCGGTGGGTATAACTGGCTCATATTTATGACGGTTGTGATGTCCCCGGGGTCATGGGATCTCCCTTTTGTGACGTTCTGACAAGCAGAGTCCCCGGGGAAGCCAGATTCACTTAACAACCGTGTTGCTAACTTAACCATGGCAACGATTCGCTTAACAAACTATGGCAGGAAAGGTCCTAAAATGGAGCAAAACTCACGCAGTTCAATGCCTCAGCAACAGAAATTTGGGGCTCAATTGTTTTAGGAATTGCTTTAAGAAGAGATTGGACAGCCATTTGTCTGAAATGCTGGAGGGCCGTGATGGCGAACCTATGGCACACGTGTCACAGCTGGCATGTAGAGCGCTCTCTGCGGGCACGCGTGCTGTCGCCCGGCTCAACTCCACTGCGCATGTGCGTGCCTCCCACCGGCCAGCTGATTTTCAGGATGTGCAGGGGGCAGAGCGCCTGTGGGAGAGGTGCATCCATGCGCAGGGTTGCTTGTGCAGGGGGCGGGGTTGCTCGCGCATGCACGAGGGGTGGGGGGAGCACAGGGCGGTGCAAAGCCCGCATTCCAGAAGTGTGGAAACGGGCCTGTTTCCGGCCTCTGGAGCCCGGGGGAGTCTGTTTTCACCCTCATGGAGGCTTGGGAAAAGCCTCCGGAGCCTGGGGAGGACGAAAATGTCCCCCTCCTGCCGTGGTACAGGTTGCTAAAATTTTTGAATCCCACCCCTTGTGCGCATGCACGGGGGGTCGTGGGGGGGGTCACGTGCGCATATGTGGAGGGCCGGGGGAGTCATGCAGGGGGACGCACATTGCATTATGGATGCCGGCACGCGCCCCCACGGTCATTTCTGTCACACGAAGAGAAAAAGATTAGCCATCACTGGTATAGGGACTCCTGCTTGAGCCCGGGGTTGGACTAGAAGACCTCCAAAGGACCCTTCCCAACTCTGTTATTCGGTTATGGAGGATGGTATCGTTTCAGGACTATCCAAACTTGGTCATTGTAAGACTTGTAAACTTCCAGAATTCTCCAGCCAAAGTAATCCACATGTCTTAAAAGTTGCTGATGTCATGAATCCTACAGTGTGCTGGGGGGGGAGGAGGGGGGAAAGGGTTGGGGTTGGGGTTGATGACCTTCTGAGGTCCCAGGTACTTTCCAACTCTGTTAATCTGATTCAACTTTGATTCTAAGGCGGCTTTTCTGGATGGGGTCCGCCCTCCTGGGACTGTGATTTTTTTTTTTTTTTTACTGCATTATTAAGTTGCAATAACTATTATTTATTGTTCTGGGTATGGCACATATTGTTGACCATTCGGCTTACAAGAAATCAAACTAACGTGCCATAAAAGTATTTGTCATGAAATAAATCAATAACCAACTCCCAGAGTGGAATATTCTTTGTTCCTCATGTGCAATCAACTCCCTTCAAATCATTATAATGGAATTAGGGCTTGGTTGATGAGCAGACGGGGCCAAATCCTGGTTTACTATTAAGCACGAATACAAGGCCTTCTCTGTTTCCTCTGGTACGGTTTACCAGATCTGCCTGCAAAACTAAGGGCGGCCAATAGGTGGCAGAAATGCAATGCAAAAAGAATGTTTTTTGCTGCCCTCTAGGGGCGACCTGGATATTTGCAGTTCTGATTATTTATTAAATCACTTAAGTGACGCTACGGCGGTTTACCACAGGGTAATAAAATCATATAAATACATGAATAGGAGCATGGCTGAAAAACCGGATTGTAAACAGGTTACAAATCCAAATTAACCGGATGAAAATTCAAAAGCTAAGAGGTTAACAGGGCAGCCGGAGTTCCCTAGACTGACCTACAATGATTAATACAGGAGTTATTGGGGGATAAAATCACTCTACAGGTAATCCCCAATTTACAACAGTTCATCTAGTGACCATTTGAAGTTACAGCGGCACTGAAAAAAGTGACTTATCACCATTTTTCATACTTACAACTGTTGCAGCATCCCCATTATCATGTGATCAAAATTTGGATACTTGGCAACTGACTCATATTTATTACTGTGTTGTTTTGCAGGTACACTGAGAGCTTCTACACAAATTCCTGGTGTGTCCAATCTTGGCCAATAAAGAATTACCTTCCCTTCCCTTCCCTTCCCTTCCCTTCCCTTCCCTTCCCTTCTCTCCACTCCTCTCCTCTCCTCTCCTCTCCTCTCCTCTCCTCTCCTCTATTATCTTCTCTTTACTCTACTCTACTCTATTCTATTCTCTTCTCCTCCTCTCCTCTCTTCTCTTCTCCTCTCCTCTCTTCTCTTCTCCTCTCCTCTCCTCTACTGTATTATCTTCTCTTCTACACTCTTTACTCTATTATCTTCTCTTCTCTTTCTTCTCTTTCTTCTCTTCTCTTCTCTTCTCCTCTCCTCTATTCTCTTCTACTCTACTCTACTCTACTCTACTCTACTCTACTCCACTCTATTCTCTTCTACTCTCTTCTACTCTACTCTCTTCTACAGTATTATCTTATCTTATCTTCTACTCTATTGTATTCTCTTCTCTTCTCTGCTACTCTACTCTACTCTATTATCTTCTCTTCTCTTCTACTCTACTCTACTCTATTATCTTCTCTTCTACTCTATTATCTTCTCTTCTCTTCTACTCTACTCTACTCTACTCTATTCTCTTTACTCTATTCTACTGTATTATCTTATCTTCTGCTCTATTATATTCTCTTCTTTTCTTTTCTCTTCTCCTCTTCTCTTCTATGCTACTCTACTGTATTCTCTTTTCTTCTCTTCTCTTCTCTTCTACTCTACTCTATTATCTTCTCTTCTACACTCTTTACTCTATTATCTTCTCTTCTCTTCTACTCTACTCTACTCTACTCTACTCTACTCTACTCTACTCTACTCTACTCTATTCTACTCTTATCTTCTTGTCCTCCTCCTTCCTTGTAGCACTGATGATTTACCCAGTTAGGTCATGAAATGCCTGCAAGAAATCAACCAGGCTCAGAGAGCATCACATATCTTACAGTCCTCCTCCTCCTCCTCCTCCCCACTCTTCTCTTCTCTTCTCTTCTCTTCTCTTCTCTTCTCTTCTCTTCTCTTCTCTTCTCTTCTCTTCTCTTCTCTTCTCTTCTCTTCTCTATTATTCTCTTCTCTTCTATTCTTTTCATTTTCTATTCTATTCTATTTTAGTCTAGTCTACCCTACCCTACCCTACCCTACTCTTGTTTTACTCCTATTCCTATTCTAATCAAAGACTAGACTAGAACATTTACATTCGTAAATGTTTCACTTAGTAACATAAATTCTGGGTTCAACTGTGGTCATAACTCGAGGACTCCCTGGATTGAGGTGTGAGTGTCGCTGTGGGAACCCAATTCTCGCACCTCGCTCAGCATACCCTTGGTCCATTTTACGAATCCCACCAACTACTTGTATTTCATTCAATAAATCAGGTTAACGAAAGCATGTCGGACCCAAAAGGCATCTACAATCTCCTCTTTGGGGTTGGCCTCTGCGTGAGTCGAAGTAAGATTGTGATCATCCATCATTCCGAGTCTCGTCAGCTAAAATGGAAAAAAGCATTGTTCTGTCCGTCACCGCGGATTGATTGATTGTGCGCCCTCAAGTCGCTTATTTGCTTTTACCGAGTACATCGATCCAAGGAGCCGCGCTGCTGAGTCTTTTTTTTTTTTTAAATGCTGAATTAGATAATCAAAAAAACAACACAAAAATCTATCGAACGTGTTTTAAGTCTATCCTTAAGCGAACCCTGACCTTCAAAAAAAATTAAATGAAACCCCCATGACAATTAAACTTGGAAACGTTGCAAGGAAATCTAAGACTTAATTCTGCGTGAAAGAAATATATTTCACGGTGTACCAGAGTGCATGGGGAAATTTTTGTATCCTGGTGTGAGTTTGCATTTGTGGTGAGAAGAGATTAAGCCGTTCCCAGGCGGTTTTTTTCAAGTAGGTCTGTAATCGATAAACTTAAGTGACTGTTTTAGTACCCGTGATTTTCTTCTCCATTTTTTTAAAGATAGGGATGGTGTGGGAATTTTCTCCCCAGAATTCAACAATAGTGTGACAACTTCAGATGCTCAAGATGTAGTCCTGGATTTAACGACCACAATTGAGCCCCCAGTTTTGGTTGCTAAGCGAGACATTGGTTAAGCAAATTTTGCCTCGTTTTACAACCATTCCTTGCCCCAGCTGTTAAGTGAATCACTGGAATTTTTGAAGTTGGTAACACAACGGTAATGTGAATCGAGTTTCCCCGTGGACTTTGCTTGTCAGGAGGTCACAAAAGGGAATCACGCAACCCCAGGACGCTGCATACGTCATAAATATGAGTCAGTTGCCAAGTGTCAGAATTTTGAGCACATGATCGTGCATGGGTCGTAAGTGTAAAAAATGGTCCTAAGTCACTTTTTCAGTGCCGTCGTAACTTTGAACACTCGCTAAACAAACCGTTGCAAATTGAGGACTACCTGTATTACTTAAACGTGAAATCTAGGTAGTCCTCGACTTACAACAGTTCATTTAGTGACGGTTCGAAGTTACGACGACACCGAAAAAAGTGACTTAGGACCAATTTTTCACACTTACGACCGTGGCAGCATCATGTGATCAAAAGTTGGAGGCATGGCAATTGCTTCATACTTATGATGCGTCCCGGGCTCAACGTAATCCCCTTTTGCGACCTTCTGACAAGCCCAGGCCATGGGGGAAGCCAGATTCGTTTAACGACCGGGTTACTAACTTATCAACTGCAGTGAATTCACTTTAACAACTGCGGCAAGGAAGGTCGTAAAATGGGGAGAAACTCACTGCACAAATGTTTCATTTAGCAACATACACTTGGGGCTCAATTGTGATCATAAATCAAGGACGACCTGTACAACTACTTTTCACAAGTGGTTATGTTTTACAGTCACTTGACGCCAAGAAATGCGGCATAATAAACGGAATAACCTTTTGCCAACGCTGTGGATTCCTGACAATGTTTACAGTTAGTTGGTGAACTGGAAACCGTCCTATACAAAACGTAAGGACTGTTATCCATTCATTTGTTTCAAACCTTTATATAGCTGGCAATTTGGGTGGCTCTCGAACAAAGGTTAAACTTCAGCCGTTTATAAAACCGTACTAAAGCTGTAAAAACAAACACATTAAAGCTAAATTAAGGGTTAAGGAAACTACATCCCAGTTCAATCTAATATTGGGCAAGGTCTATAGGTGGCACCTGGCTCAATAGTAGCAACTGGGAGAGGGATCTTGGAGTCCTAGTGGAAAATCACTTAAATCTGAGTCAGCCGTGAGCGGCAGCTGCCAAAAAAGCCAACACAGTTCTGGGCTGCATCAACAGAGGGAGAGAATCAAGATCACGTGAAGGGTTAATACCACTTTACAAGGCCACACATGGAATATTGCACTCAGTTTTGGTCGTCACAATGTGAAAAAGATGTGGAGACCCTAGAAAGAGTGTAGAGAAGAGCAACCAAGAGGATTAGGGGACTGGAAGATAAAACATATGAAGAACGGTTGCAGGAACTGGGCCTGGCTAGTTCAGGGATCTGCAACCTTAAACATTTAAAAGAGGCATTTGGACCCCTTTCCCACAGAAAAGAAAACAGTGAGAGCCACAAAACCGGGGATTTCTGCAATATCCTTCCCTCAGGAGTGGGGTGGGAATGGGGATTTTGCAGTATCCTTCCCCTGCAGTGGGAAGGGAATGGGGATTTTGCAGTATCCTTCCCCCTGGAGTGGGGTGGGAATGGGGATTTTGCAGTATCCTTCCCCCTGGAGTGGGGTGGGAATGGGGATTTTGCAATATCCTTCCCCCTGGAGTGGGGTGGGAATGGGGATTTTGCAATATCCTTCCCCCTGGAGTGGGGAGGGAATGGGGATTTTGCAATATCCTTCCCCCTGGAGTGGGGAGGGAATGGGGATTTTGCAGTATCCTTTCCCCTGGAGTGGGGTGGGAATGGGGATTTTGCAGTATCCTTCCCTCAGGAGTGGGGAGAGAATGGGGATTTTGCAGTATCCTTCCCCCTGGAGTGGGGTGGGAATGGGGATTTTGCAATATCCTTCCCCTGGAGTGGAGTGGGAATGGAGATTTTGCAGTATCCTTCCCCTGGAATGGGGTGGGAATGGAGATTTTGCAATATCCTTCCCCTGGAGTGGGGTGGGAATGGGGATTTTGCAGTATCCTTCCCCTGGAGTGGAGTGGGAATGGAGATTTTGCAGTATCCTTCCCCTGGAGTGGGGTGGGAATGGGGATTTTGCAATATCCTTCCCCCTGGAGTGGGGTGAGAATGGGGATTTTGCAATATCCTTCCCCCTGGAGTGGGGTGGGAATGGGGATTTTGCAATATCCTTCCCCCTGGAGTGGGGTGGGAATGGGGATTTTGCAGTATCCTTCCCCCTGGAGTGGGGTGGGAATGGGGATTTTGCAGTATCCTTCCCCCTGGAGTGGGGTGGGAATGGAGATTTTGCAATATCCTGGAGATTTTGCAATATCCTTCCCCCAGGAGTGGGGAGGGAATGGGGATTTTGCAGTATCCTTCCCCTGCCACGCCCACCAAGCCATATCATGCCTGCCACGCCACGCCCACAGAACCGGTAGTTAAAAAAATAATGGATTTCAACATTGGTTTAGGCTGATAGTCTGACATGCATTAAAGAAACAAGGAAACGTCTGTTCATGGTCATTTTTGTTTTTAAATTTAATTTTTAAACCATGGCTTGCATCCCCTCAAAGGCATAATGCTTGTGACATTTAAGCTTATGGCGATGGGACAGCAACTGTTCCCCAACACGGAACTTCTAGCCGAGACATTTGTCAAGCATTTAAATTTGTCATTTTAAAAACCGTGCCATTTTTAACATCTGGAGGATGTGTTTTTTTCCACAATTCTGAGGTTATGTTTGGCTCCACACCGGGGGGGGGGGATTTCCACCCCCCTTCCCCATCTATTTATTCACGGACACATTTATTCAGGGCCAGTTATATTTATTTTACCGTTTTGTTCTGCGGAGCATAAAATCAGGCGGGGATTTTGGTTTTTTTTTTGTCTTTCTTAAAAGTTTTGCTATCGAGCGGGATGTTGTTTGCAGAATCATGGCTCAGAAGTCACAGCCGGAAAGCCTGAGCCACTTCCTTGCACTGCAGCTTGGCATAATAGTGCACAATCGCATTCCTCTGGTTTGGGGTCGCTTACCTGAAATGCAAGTTTCTAGGCCTCAAGACAAATTTGATACCTTCGAGGACAAAGGAAAAAACCTCGGGGATTGCCAATTTTTGACCTGGTTTTGTTTTCCTGCAGTAACTTCATACCTGCTCTTGCGAAAAAGAAACCACAAATTATGAGGCACATCTTACATAACATACACAATTGACAATTATCGACAAAACCCAAACACCAAAACATTTTTTTTCTTTTCTTTTTTTAATCAGTTTATTTATGAGTCTTCGGAGAGGGGCGGCATAGAAATGTAATTAATTAAATTAAATTAAATTATACTTTTTCTTCTTTTTTTCAAACACATGACGCTTAATGAAGAGTGTATTGTCTAGATCCATTTGTTCATGCAAAGTATTAATGAGCCTATAACGAGAACAATATTAATACTAACAACCTGGCCTGGCCTAATTTTTCCCTTTTTAACTTTTTAAAACGCAAATTTTAATTCCTTTTTAATTTATTGGGGGTGTTTTAAATCTGTCTTCGGCCAAATTGTTTAATTCGGTTTTCTTCTGTTTTTAAATTTTGTATTTATGTGTTTTTTATCTTGTGGCTGTTCACCGCCCTGAGTCCTTCGGGAGTAGGGCGGTATACAAATCAAATAAACTAAACTATAAACTAAACCATAATTAAAATATTAGTAATTACTTATTTATAATGAAATTCTTTCATCATATACATCATAATGTGCTTAAACATCTTTTCTGAAGTCATTCCTTCTTGCAGCTCCAATACAGATAATCTTTTACTTACAGCCATTCATTTAGTGACCATTCCAAGTTATGACGGCACTGAAAAAAGGTGACTTATGACCAGCATTCACACTTAGGACCATTGCAGCAGTGGTGAAATCCTCTGCCCGCATATGCATGGTGAGCACCGGATGTGCAGTGCATGCTGGATGCATACTCTGCACGTTTGCATGAGTGGTGCATGCCAGATGCGTGATGCACACAAATGCACAGTCTGCACAAAATGCACACTTTTGGATTTCCTGCGCAATCGTTGGAACTTTTTTTAAGGAGCTTTTTAAAGCATTTTTTTATTACCGGTTCAGTGAACTGGTAGTATTTTTTTACTACCGATTCGGGTGAACCGGCCCGAACCAGTAGAATTTCACCCCTGCATTGCAACATTTCCCTGGTCACGCGATTAAAATTTGGATGGGCGGGGAAGAATAATTTTGGGGTTCCAACTTGAGTTGGGATAGTGCAAGGTAGAGGTGGGTTTCAGCAGGTTCTGACCAGTTCTGGAGAACCGGTAGTGGAAATTTTGAGTAGTTCGGAGAACCGGTAGTAAAAATTCTGACTGGGCCCGCCCCCAACTATTCTCTGCCTCCCGAGTCCCAGCTGATGGGGAGGAAATAGGGATTTTGCAGTAACCGTCCCCTGGAATGGGGAGGGAATGGAGATTTTACAGTATCCTTCCCTTGCCATGCCCACCAAGCCACGCCCACCAAGCCACACCCACAGAACCGGTACTAAAAGTTCTGACTGGCCCTGCCCCCGTCTATTCTCTGCCTCCCGAGTCTCAGCTGATCGGGAGGAAATGGGGATTTTGCAGTATCCTTCCCCTGGAGTGGGGACGGAATGGAGATTTTACAGTAATCTTCCCCTGCCATGCCCACCAAGCCATGCCACGCCCACCAAGCCACACCCACAGAACCGGTAGTAAAGAAAATTTGAAACCCACCACTGATGCAAGGCTAAATCAAAATGACATCCAGACAATTGTGAGGAAAGGAAGTTGATTTATTCCCCAAAGCAAGGCAGCCACAAAGAAAACGGGGTACGGAGAGATTGTTTTATAGGGGGACGAGTCCTTGGGGGTGGGGCTTGAAGTCCATGAAGGCTTGAAGGAGGGGGGTGTTGATTAAATCAAGGGAAGTGGGTTGAATCTTTTTGATTGAATTGTGAGCGTTATCGTTTCGATTGCGTTGTGTTGATTGAATTTTTGTGTCTTTGCTTGTTCGTGTTTACAATCTGTAAATAAAGGTTTTATCCTTTTATTTTCTTTACCCTGTTTATAACAATTTTATTAATTGATGATATAATAACATACCAAAAAAAAAAAACCCCTGCAAAAGAAAATAGTAGGAAAAATAGGGGAGGAAAAAGGGAAGGGAAAAGGGGAGGGAAAAGGTGAAAAAAGAAAGTAAGGGCATTGACTCCTGTTGGTGCAGTAAAATAAGGCATAACCTTCAACCTCAACTTTTTACTTTGACGTCATAGTTTAAAGTAGCCATTTCTCTAATGACACATCTATCCAATCGGTAAAACCCAAAATCACAGTTTCATTTTTTTCCCACCTCAAGCACAAAGTCCAAAAGTGGTTTCCAGATAGAAACATGAAATACCGATCAGTGTTTAATTATTTTTATTTCTTTTATTTTTTTTCTGTTTAAAACAATTTTATTAATGATATAACATACAAAAAAAAAAAAAAAACCCAAAAGCAAAAAGGAGAGAAATAGGGAAAGGGAGGAGAAAGGGAAAAATATGGAAAAAAGAAAGAAAAGGCATTAACTTCTGACTTCCTTTGATGCAGTAGAATTAGGTTTTAACATCCAACCACAGCTTTTTACTTTTACATAATAGTTTAAACTAGCCATTTCTATAACAACAAATCTATCTAATCCGTAAAACCCAAAGTTTCAAATTTTTTTCCCACCTCAAGCACAAAGCCCAGAATCGGTTTCCAGACAGAAACATGAAATAAGTGTTTAATTCTCATTTTTGTTGAGAGTTTAAAGGATTTTGAGACTGTTGATCAGTAACTTTGTGGGAGGCTCGGTTAACATATGGCTTCCTGTGCAATATTTCTAACTCAGTTGTATAAACTTTATAAGTTCTTCTTACAAGGTTCTTGACAGCTGGCATGTATTTATGACGGTTGCGGTGTCCAGAGGTCACGAGATCTACCTTTTGCGACTTTCTGACAAGTCAAGTCAACGTGGAAGCCAGATTCACTTAACAACCATTTGTCTGAAATGTTTTAGGGCAGAGGTCTTCAAACGTGGCAGCTTTAAGACTTGTGAACTTCAACTCCCAGAATTCTCCAGCCAGCATAACTCCCATAGAATTCTGGGAGTTGAAGTCCACAAGTCTTAAAGCGGCCATGTTTGAAGGCCTCTGATATAGAGCATAGCTGGCTGGAGAATTCTGGGAGTTGAAGTCCACAAGTCTTAAAGCGGCCAAGTTTGAAGGCCTCTGTTTTAGGGTTTCCTACTTTAGCAGGGGGTTGGAGTAGAAGACCTCCAAGGTCCCTTCCAACTCTGTTATTGTTATTCCGTTAACCATGTTAACTAACTTAACAAACTGCAATTATTTACTTAACAATGCGTATGGCAACAATGGGGCAAAACTCACAACTGTTTTGCTTAGCAGTGGAAATGTTGGGCTTCGAGGACTCCCTGTAGCCTGCCAACATCTCTAGCCACCTGCTGAGCAACTTACTACTACTTTACTACATCTATGTATCGATTGGAAAAAAAAAACCCTATGTTTTCCTTAATCACAAGATCCTGGATGAGTCACCCAGATTCCCTAAGACAGTGTTTCTCAACCTTGGTAGCTTGAAGATGGGTGGACTTCAACTCCCAGAATCCCCCAGCCAGCGGTGCTGGCTGGGGGATTCTGGGAGTTGAAGTCCACCCATCTTCAAGCTACCAAGGTTGAGTGTCACTGCCCTAAGAGATCCCTCTTTTTTTTTTCGTTCTTTCGAACGGGAGGATTTCCTCCAAATCTTTCTCTCCGGAGTTCCACAAGCCACTTTTAAACCCACATCTACCCCGACCAGGGAAATAAAACTTTTCAAATAAAGATTTAAAGGGGTGGGTGGGTAGGTGAGCGAAAACACCCAGCACCCACTTTTTAACCCCTTACTTTGGGAGTTGTGCGAATGCAGCTGCCGCGGGTGTGAATCCAGTGATGGGATTCAGCCGGTTCGCACCACTTCGGGAGAACCGGTTGTTAAATTTTCAGAGCAGTTTTGGCAAACCGGTTTTTGGAAGAAATCATTAGGGCAGAGAACCGGTTGGTTTTTTTTTGTTTTTTTGTTTGTTATTAAATTTATATACCGCCCTACTCCCGAAGGACTCGGGGCGGTGAACAGGCACAGAATAAAATACATAAATACAAAAGTTAGAATCACTTTAAAACCAAATTAAATAATTTAGCCCAAGACAAATAAAATCCCAATAATTTAAAACAAATTAAAATTTCAGTTTAAAAAATTAAAAAGAAAGGGGAGAAAATTAGGCCAGGCCGGCTTGCTGGAATAAGAGGGTCTTAAGAGCACGGTGGAAAGTGCTCAGATCCGGGATCCTCCGTATCTCTGAGATAAATTACTTGAATCCCACCACTGTGTAAATCCTGCGGGCGCCCAGGTAGCCCCAATTCATCCAGGTGGACGGAATATAACCTGGTTAAAGGATGGAAATTCCTGGATAGTTGCGTCATGGACAAGGGCCCGCCTTTCCCCAAGGGCAGAGAGAGAGAGAGAGACAGGGAGAGAAGGAGCATCATCTCTTCCAAAGCAAAACCAGTTTGATCAGTCCAGCTGCATTCACACAACCTCCCAAACCAGGTCACAGGCATTTATTTTATTTTATTTTATTTTATTTTATTTTATTTTATTTTATTTTATTTATTTTATTAATTTAATTTAATTTAATTTAATTTAATTTAATTTAATTTAATTTAATTATTTTATTTTATTTTATTTTATTATTTTATTATTTTATTTTATTATTTTATTTTATTTTATTTATTTATTTATTTTATTTTATTATTTGTATACCGCCCTCCTCCCGAAGGACTCAGGGCGGTGAACAGCCATAGAATAAAACATATCGATACAAAATTTAAAATAAACTAAAACGCATTCAATAATTTGGCTGAACAAATTTAAAACCCCAATAATTTAAAACCAAATTTAAAATTTCCATTTAAAAGGGGGAAAGACTTAGATCAGGCCAGCTTGATGAAATAAGAACGTCTTGAGCGCGCGACGGAAGGTGCGTAGATCCGGGATCCTCTGTATCTCTGGGGGGAGCTCGTTCCAGATAGTGGGTGCCCCCACAGAGAAGGCTCTCCCCCTGGGGGCCGTCAGTCGGCATTGTTTGGCCGACGGCACCTGGAGGAGCCCCTCTCTATGGGAGCGTACTGGTCGGTGGGAGGCTATTGGTGGTCCCGTAAATAACCAGGCACCCCCATTTTGCACAATGGGGGTGCCCCAGGGAAAGGGGGTTACCCCTATCTAGGTTAAACCCCCCCCTCCACACACACCCCTCTTCTGCCCCCATTCAACCCCAAGCAAAGGAAACTAACAGAGTTAGCTAAGTAGGGTTTTTTTTGGGGGGGGGGATTTGGGCATCCAAATTTAAATTGGGTTTTAAATGTTTTTAGATAAATTGGATGTCTTGAATTTTTTTTTTTTTTGAGCCCAAATTATTTAATCTATTTTTTAATCGTTTTTCACTTTTGTATGTTCTTTGTATTTTTATCTTGGCTGTTCACTGCCCTGAGTCCTCCGGGAGTAGGGCGGTATACAAATATGATAAAATAAAATAAAATAAAATAATAAAATAAAATAATAAAATAAAATAATAAAACAAAACAAAACAAAACAAAACAAAACAAAATAAATAGATAAGATAGATAGATAGATAGATAGATAGATAGATAGATAGATAGATAGATAGATAGATAAATAAATAAATAAATAAATAAATAAATAAATCCAGACTCTAGCCAGGAGTAGGGTGGTATACAAATATGATAAAATAAATAAATAAATAAATAAATAAATAAATAAATGAATGAATGAATGAATGAATAAATGAATAAATAAATAAATAAATAAATAAATAAATAAATAAATAAATAAATAAATCCAGACTCTAGCCAGGAGTAGGGCGGTATACAAATATGATAAAATAAATAAATAAATAAATAAATAAATGAATGAATGAATGAATGAATGAATGAATAAATGAATAAATGAATAAATAAATAAATAAATAAATAAATAAATAAATAAATAAATAAATAAATAAATAAATAAATAAATAAATCCAGACTCTAGCCAGGAGTAGGGCGGTATACAAATATGATAAAATAAATAAATAAATAAATAAATGAATGAATGAATGAATGAATGAATAAATGAATAAATGAATAAATGAATAAATAAATAAATAAATCCAGACTCTAGCCAGGAGTAGGGCGGTATACAAATATGATAAAATAAATAAATAAATAAATAAATGAATGAATGAATGAATGAATGAATAAATGAATAAATGAATAAATGAATAAATAAATAAATAAATAAATAAATAAATAAATAAATAAATAAATAAATCCAGACTCTAGCCAGGAGTAGGGCGGTATACAAATATGATAAAATAAATAAATAAATGAATGAATGAATGAATAAATGAATAAATGAATGAATGAATGAATGAATGAATGAATAAATGAATAAATGAATAAATGAATAAATGAATAAATGAATAAATAAATCCAGACTCTAGCCAGGATGGGGGGGTTAGAGAAAGAAAGAGACCGAGGCAAGGCAAGGAGGCGCCCGCGGGCGCCGCTGCAGGACCAGCTGCCTCTCCCCGGCTAGATTTAGCCCCGGGGGGATCCCCCAGATCCCCGGAAAGCGAGGCAACGGAGCGGGGATCTTAGAGGCAGCGGGCTAAGTGTGATCCGGGGGCGGCTCTTCTCCTCCTTCCCCCTTTTCAGCAGCTGGCTTTTCCGCAGCGGCGCCCGCGGGCGCCTCCCTCCCTCCCTCCCTCGCTCGCTGGGACCGGCCGGCCCTGTCCGGGGCACCCGAGGGGTTCAGAAGGGCCGGGGCCGGGCGGAGGCTTGGAGGTGGCCGCCAAAGGCGCCGGGGCGTGCCGGGCTCCGCCTTCCCTCGGCCAGGAGGGGCGGCCGGAGGGAGCCGCACTTGCAACCCGACGCCGGCCGGCCAGCAGCAGCAGCTGCGTCTCCGCCGCGCATCTTCAGCATGAGCTCCTGGTGAGTCCGGGGTTCCGGACCCGGGGAGGGGAGGGGAGGGGGCTGGAGGGGGGGCTTCTCTTGGGAAGGCGGCTCCGGCGGGGCTGGGAAGAAAGCTTGGGGGTCGCTGGGGGCCGACTGCGCCCCCCCCCCCCGGACTCCGAGCAGCGCTTTGGCCGGGAGGGGAGAAGGGTCGCCAGGTGGGAGGGAGGGAGGGAGGGAGGGAGAGAGAGAGAGAGAGAGAGAGAGAGAGGGGGGGGGGGGGTCTCCCACCCACCCACCCCTTTTTTTATTCTGGGGGAAAGACGCTCGCCCGGACGGTCCTTAGGCTCGCTTCTTTCTACTCTTTCTTGCTTGCTTGCTTGCTTGCTTGCTTTCTTCCTCTTTTTCTTTCTTTCTTTCTCTCTCTTTTTTTCCTTCCACCCTCCCTCCTCCTTCCCTTTCTTCTCTTTCTTTCTTTTTCTTTTCTTTCTTTCTCTCTTTTTCCTTCCACCCTCCCTCCTTCCTCCTCCTTCCCTTTCTTCTCTTTCCTCCTCCTTTCTTTCCTCCCTTCCTTCCTTCCCGCCCTCTTTCTTTCTTTCTTTCTTTCTTTCTTTCTTTCTTTCTTTCTTTCTTTCTTTCTTTCTTTCTTTCTTTCTTTCTTTCTTTCTTTCTTTCTTTCTCCCTGTCTCTGTTTCTTCTTTCTCTCTCCCTTTCTCTCTTTTTCCTTCCGCCCTCCCTCCTCCTTTTTCCCTTTCTTCTTTTTCCTCCTCCTCCTTTCTTTCCTTCCTTTTCTGCCTTCCTTCCTTCTCCCCCTCCTTCCCTTTTCCAAATTCCTTCCTTCCCTTCCTCTTTCTTTCTTTCTCTCTTTTTCCTTCCGCCCTCCCTCCTCCTTCCATTTCTTCTCTTTCCTCCTCCTTTCTTCCCTTCCTTCCTTCCCTCCCTCTTTCTTTCTTTCTTTCTTTCTTTCTTTCTTTCTTTCTTTCTTTCTTTCTTTCTTTCTTTCTTTCTTTCTTTTTCTTTCTCCCTCTCTCTGTTTCTTCTTTCTCTCTCCCTTTCTCTCTTTTTCCTTCCGCCCTCCCTCCTCCTTTTTCCTTTTCTTCTTTTTCCTCCTCCTCCTTTCTTTCCTTCCTTTTCTGCCTTCCTTCCTTCTCCCCCTCCTTCCCTTTTCCAAATTCCTTCCTTCCCTTCCTTCTCTCTCCCTCCCTTCTTTCCTTCTCCCACTGCTTTCTTTTCTGAATTCCTCCCTTCCTTCCCTTTCCCCTTCCTCTGTCCCACTCTCTCCCTCCCTCCCTCCCTTCCTTTTCTGAATTCCACCCTGCCTTCCTTTCCCCTCTTCCTCTCTCTTTCTCTCTCTCCCTCTCCCTCTGTCCTTCCTTCCTTCCTTCTCCCCATTCTCCCCCTCTCTCTCCTCCTTCCTTCCTCCCCTCCCCTCCCTTTCTTCCTTCCCTCTCTCCCTCCCTCCATAGGTGAGGGTCACCTCTGTTCGCCATGGGGTGAGTGGGGGGAAGAATGGGGAGATTTAAAGGTAGGGCTTTCAGATGAAATTCTCTTCCCTCTTTTCTTTTCTTCTCTTTTGAAACTTCTGACCTGGGGAAAAAGGCTGCCTGTTTGGCTGCGTTCACACAACACCTTCCGTTTAATCCCTTTCCTGGGTTGGTAAAAGACAGGAGAAGCTAAGCAGACGGGCTGATTCGCACAAGCGGTTAACCCAAAAGTAAAATAAAACTTATCCTGGTTAACCTGGAGGAAGCTCAGGTTGTGTGAATGAATGTCCTAGTTTTGGGGTTTTTTTAAACAGACCTGGAATTTTGCTTTGATCCCTAGCGAAACACTTTCTATTTAATTCAGTGGCCCTAATTCCAACTTTTTAATAACTTGATGTACTTTACACTAAACTGGGGAACTGTAGTTCAAAACTGCTGCTTCGTGGGAAAATTCGGCAAATCCTTGCATTTATGCCTGGCTCTCTAAAATAAACCACAGCTTGGTTTACCCATGAAGGAATCACGACTGGTCTGGCTTTCCAAAGGACCCTAAGCCATCAAGAAGGTTTAAGTGCCACAAAACCCCGGATTCACACATGACACAGAACAAGCTACAATGCTCCTTAACGAAAAGCCTTGACTCTCTATTCCCTTTCTCTAAGCATCCACATGCGGCTCCTTTGAGAAGAAAGATTGGGTATTCAGAATGCAATCTTGTATAAAAGGAAGGAAGGCAGGCAGGCGATTCCTTTCTCTTTTGCGTTCAGTTGTTTAAACCAGTGTTTCTCAACCTTGGAAGCTTGAAGATGGGTGGACTTCAACTCCCAGAATCCCCCAGCCAGCAGTTTGCAATTTCTGAAACAGAAACGTAAGAGATTATCAATGCATTTTCAGGGCATTGGTGAGAGTTTAAATCAGTGTTTCTGAAGTTGGCCAAATTTGAGACAGGTGGACTTCAACTCCCAAGAATTCCCCAGCCAGCTCAGCTCTTTAAGTGACCTCTGCAATATATATATATATTGGGATTGGATATATAGTGGATTGGGATTTCACTAAACTAGGGCTACATAAAAATCTTGGTTTACATAGGAAGAACCTGGCTAAAGAGAAATACACATAAAGGCCTACGAAAAAAAAAAGAAAAGAAATTTATATATATATATAAATATATAAATATTTATATATATGTAGGTCTTTGGTTATTCGGGTTTTCTCCCACGTAAAATTAGAGGTGTCTTGGCAACGTTTTGACGAACTCTCATTCGTCATCTTCAGGCTGGTGTTTTCGGCTTCGTGCTTCTAGGAGCAATGTGTCACATTGTCACATTGTCACATTGCTCCTAGAAGCACGAAGCCGAAAACACCAGCCTGAAGATGACGAATGAGACTTCGTCAAAACGTTGCCAAGACACCTCTAATTTTACGCGGGAGAAAACCCGAATAACCAAAGACCTACAATACAAACACCCGCGGAAACCTCAGAAAACATATATATGTATGTGTATATGTGTATATGTATATGTATATGTATATGTACATGTATATATATGTAGGTCTTTGGTTATTCGGGTCTTCTCCCACGTAAAATTGGAAATGTCTTGGCGACGTTTCGACGAAGTCTCATTCGTCATCTTCAGGCTGGTGTTCTCGGCTTCGTGCTTCCAGGAGCAATATATATATATATATATATACACACACACACACATACATACACACATACATACATATACACACACACATATATATATATATAAAATTTTGTACAATCTGTGCATGTAACAGAGAAGTACAGGTAGTCCTCGTGTTACGGCTACAATTGAGCCCGAAATTTCTGTTTGCTAAGTGAGACATTCGTTAAGTGAGTTTTGCCCCATTTTACAACCTTTCTTGCCACAGTCGTTAATGTGAATCACTGCAGTTGTTCAATTAGTAACCCCGGTCGTTAAATGAATCTGGTTTCCCCATTGACTTGGTTTGTGAGAAGGTCACAAAAGGGGATCACCTGACCCCGGGACACTGCGACCGTCATAAGTATGAGTCCAGTTGTCAAGCGTCTGAATTTTGACCACGGGGAGGCGACAGCGGTCGTAGGTGTGAAAAATGGTCGTAAGTCACTTATTTCAGTCCCATTGTAACGGTCACTAAGTGAGCTGTTGTAAATTGAGAACTACCTCTACAGGCAAGGAAAGCAATTCCTTGGATTTCTTTAGAAATACGAATCCGAAGGGTAATTTAATGCAAATTATGCTGGCTCTCTGTGAACAGAAATACTTCAGATTCCCAAAACTTGACACGCTGGAATTTGCAAAGATAATGATTTGTATAAAATCTAAAGAAATAGCCGCTCTCTTTAAGAGCGAGACCTGTTTGACCTCAAACGAAGGTCACAAAGATCCAGATTAAAGAAAGTCAAGCAAAATAATTTTAATTACAGGTAGAATTTTAATTTCAGGTAGAATTTTAATTTCAGGCTGTCCTCGACTTATGATCCCAAATGAGCCCCAAAATTCCCATGGCTAAACAGAACATTTGTGAGTTTTGCCCCATTTTACAACCTTTTTTTGCCACACTCGTTAAGCGAGCCGCTTAACGAGTAATGCGGTCGTTAAACGAATCTGGCTTCCCCATTGACTTGGCTCGTCAGAAGGTCACAAAAAAGGGGAATCATCTGACCCCAGGACCCCTCGACCGTCATAAATGCGAGTCCGTTTGCCAAGCGTCTGAATTTTGACCGTGGGAATGCTGCAACGGTCATAAGTGTGAAAAAAACAAGTCGTAAGTCACTTTTTCCACTGCTGTCGTTGACTTCGAACACTCACTAAACAAGTGGTTGTAAGTTGAGGATCACTTACATGTTCTTGAATTTCTGGCCCAAAATAACACAACGGACATTCTGTGCGTTCAAAGAAGTGCCAAGAGGTGTGACTTTAAATTTATCAGGATAAAAACAGATGGGGAGCGTGAAACGAAACCTAAATTGTGTGGTTTAACGGTGGGAAAAATTTTCACACAATTTCTCAAACACAACGGGGGTATTTTCCTCTCCCTTAAACCACACAATTTAACTTTCGTTTCATGCTCCCCATCTCAAACACCTCCTTATTTCCTGATGCAGGTAGCCCTCAACTTACAACGGTCCATTTAGTGACCGTTTGAACAACAGCACTGGAAAAAGTGACTTATGACCGCTTTTCACACTTAACGACCGTTGCAGCATCCCCGCGGTCGTGTGATCAAAATTCAGGGGCTTGTCAACTGACTCATAGTTACGACAGTAGTATCAGCATCCCGGAGGGGGGTGTCACATGATCCCCTTTTGCGACCTTTTGACAAGCAAAGTCGATGGGGAAGCCGGATTCGCTTAAGGACCTTGTTGCTAACTTAACAACCGGTGATTCACTCAACAACTGAGGAAAGGACAGTCTCACAATGGGGCAGAAACTCCCTTTGCTTGTCTCGCTTAGGAACGGAAATTTTGGGCTCAATTTTGGCCGTAAGCCGAGGACTAAGCCGTAACAGGAGGTCAAAACTTCTTGGTGCCGTTTGAATGAACGGAAAAATCAGTTGCGATCTTTGGGGCCTGAAATTAAAATAATGTTCTTTTAAGTTTGCTGGACGCCCTTTTTGTGGATTTTTGTGACCTTTGTTTAACCTAAATCTTTTCTCGAAAAGATTTAGAAATGAATACCTCAGAAAATAATTTCTGAGGTATTTATTTCTCCGGGTCGGTGGTCTTTTATCTGTGGGAAACCCCTCAATCCGTTGTTCGATTTCATGAAATCATTCGGAGGGCGAAGAGTGAGTTTTTATCGTGAGTCGCAGCTGGAAAAAAATTGAGATGTAACCGCTAGCGGTTTTGAACTCTTAAAAGAACACCGAGTTCAATAAACGATTCTCCACCATAAAATGAAGAGGCTGAATAGGTGCCAAGTTGGCTTCTGTTTCCGCTTGTTGAAAGATTGGAAAACTTTATATGATTATGCAAAAGCCAAGAGCGCCTCTGCCCATGCGCGGACTTCCCTCCCCGCTTGGCATGACCTTGCATTCCACCTATATCGATATAATCTATATTTATAGCGGTTTCCTGGATGGATTTGCTTCATGGGCACTCAGTAACAACACTGAGTCGGCAAATCACCCTTTGATTAACCAGGATGGCTTTCAGACATGTTGTTGAGATCCATTCAGGATATCTATTAACCATCATCGAACTTGGTGGCTTTACAAAGCTTAGACTTCCTCTATAACAGTGTTTCTCAAGCTTGGTAGCTTGAAGATGGGTGGACTTCAACTCCCAGAATCCCCCAGCCAGCAGCGCTGGCTGGGGGAATTCTGGGAGTTGAAGTCCACCCATCTTCAAGCTACCAAGCTTGAGAAACACTGTGTTAATCTCTGCTCTTGTGGATATTTTATTTCTGGCCAGGAAGTGTAGTGATCTTTTAGCTTTTTGATTGTCTCTTTTGAATGGCGTGTAAATGTGGTCCATCTCTATGTGCCCGTTGATGGCCGTTTTGTCTGAGTGCCACTGGCTGGGGGAATTCTGGGAGTTGAAGTCCACCCATCTTCAAGCTACCAAGCTTGAGAAACACTGTGTTAATCTCTGCTCTTGTGGATATTTTATTTCTGGCCAGGAAGTGTAGTGATCTTTTAGCTTTTTGATTGTCTCTTTTGAATGGCGTGTAAATGTGGTCCATCTCTATGTGCCCGTTGATGGCCGTTTTGTCTGAGTGCCGCTGGCTGGGGGATTCTGGGAGTTGAAGTCCACCCATCTTCAAGCTTCCAAGGTTGAGAAACACTGCTCTATAAAATGGAGCTGCTGATTTCCCAGGTGAAGCTGTGGTAAGTACTGTTCTAGACATAGGTAGAATACGGGGCTCAACCATGATTTGACCTTCTAGATGATCAACCTCAGGTTTCAACGCGGTTGTGATTTGTCGTTGTGTTTCGGTCTCCGCTCAGGGATGTGGGGCCAGCAGAAATAAAGCCATTCCTCTCTTCTGCATCGTACAGAACGAGATTATCTAATATGGCTCAAGTGGCTAAGACAGCTGAGCTTGTCGATCGAAAAGTCGGCAGTTCAGCGGTTCGAGTCCCTAGCGCGGCGTAACGGGGGTGAGCTCCCGTTCCTTGTCCCAGCTTCTGCCGACCTAGCAGTTCGAAAGCACGTAAAAAAAAAAAAATGCAAGTAGAAAAATAGGGACCACCTTTGGTGGGAAGGGAACAGCGTTCCGTGCGCCTTTGGGGTTGAGTCATGCCGGCCACATGACCACGGAGACGTCTTCGGACAGCGCTGGCTCTTCGGCTTTGAAACGGAGATGAGCACCGTTCATCGGAGTCAGGAACGACTAGCACATATGTGCGAGGGGAACCTTTACCTTTAATATTCTACAGAATATCTAATATTCTGTATTAGAGTAGAATAACCGAGTTGGAAGGGACTTTGGAGGTCTTCTAGTCCAACCCCCTGCCCAGGCAGGAAACCCTACACCACTTATTTATTTATTCATTAATTAATCATATTTCTATGCCGCCCACTCTCCGAGGACTCTGGGCAGCTTACACCAAAGACAGTATACTAAATTAGCATATTGCCCCCAACAATCTGGGTCCTCATTTTACCCACCTCGGAAGGATGGAAGGCTGAGTCAACCTTGAGCCGGTGAGATTTGATCCGCTGATCTGCAGACGTAATGGTTATCCAACATCTTCTTAAAAATTTCCAGTGTTGGGGCATTCACAACTTCTGGTGGCAAGTTGTTCCACGGATTAATTGTTCTCACTGTCAGGAAATGTCTCCTTAATTCTAAATTGCTTCTCTCCTTGATTAGTTTCCACCCGTTCCTTCTTGTCCTGCCTTCAGGGGCTTCGGAGAATAGCTTGACTCCCTCTTCTTTGGGGCAGACCCTTAAATATTGGAACACTGCTATCATGTCACCCCTCGTCCTTCTTTTCATTAAACTAGACATACCCAATATCTCCTTAATTCGAGGTTGGGTCTCTCTTTAATGATTTTCTACCCGTTGCTTCTTGTCCTGCCCTCAAGTCTTCAGAGAATAGGTGGATCCCCTCTTCTCCTGTGGCAGCCCCTCAAATATTGGAACATGCTGTCATGTCACCCCAATCCTTCTCTTCGTTAGATTAGAGGTATCTCGTTCCCTTCTTCATTCATCCTATGTTTTCTCTCCAGACTCCTGATTCCCTTCGTTGGTCTTCTCTGCACTCTTTCTAGGGTCTGTAGCTGCCCATCATTTCTCCCTCTTTTTGACCAGGGAACAATTCATGCCTGTTTCTGTCAATGTCACCTCCCTTATGCTCTGCACCAGGGATACAGAGTTACAGAGCTGCAAGGGACTTTGGAGGTCTTCTAGTCTACCCCCTGCTCAGGCAGGAGATCCTATACTTGTGATGGCGAACGCAAAGCCCTCTCTGTGGGCACACCTGCCGTCGCCAGCTAGTCTTTGCACGAAGACCAGCTGGCGGAAGAGAGCAGTTGTCCGGCACGCATGTGCACAATGGAATCCGGAAGACCTGTTGGTCGTCATGTGCAGCCGACAGCTGCTCTCTTCTGGGTACTGGTGTGCATGCTCCAGTTTCAGCATTGGGTGCCGAAAAGGTTAGCCATCACTGTCCTGTAGCATTTCAGACATTTCAGGCTGTCCAACCGTCTCTTTTTAAAAGCCACCAGTGATGGAGCACCCATAACTTCTTGTGGCAAGTCGTTCCACTGATTAATTGTTCTTGTTAAGGAATATGCAGAGTAGCCCTTGAATAGCAAGGGTGCGCACATGAAAACGGCTAAGAGTAGTTATGAATAGTCACAGTCAACACACAGATACACTGAGTTGCGATATAATTTACTTTTAGGAAAAAGTAAGGCAAAGTCCAATAAACCGTCCAGGTCAAACACAGATAAAGCAGTAGATAGTCGAAACGTCAATCCAGGGAGATTCCAATAACAAAGTCTTCTTACCAGTGGTCGTAGTCATACACAATAAACAGTTCTTCTGGATTTGCAAGAGCAGCAAAAAAGCAGCAGAGAGCAGCAGAGGGAAAAAGCCATGTTTCTAGCTCCCTCTTAAGGCCATTGGCTACAGAGCTTAGCCAATCATGACACAGTATGATGCAATACAGCAATACAGTCTTAAAGCTATACAATACAGTTTTGATACAAACATATATTGGTGGTTTACATATTGCCAACCCAACAAGTTAGGTAACCGTCATTTCCTAACGGTTCTCGCCGTTAGAACATTTCTCCTTAATTCTAGGTTGCTTCTCTCTCTTTGACTCTTTGAAGTCCGCAGATCTTCAGCCAGCCATTTCTAAAGCTTGCTTGATATAATCGAGGTCTCGTCTGGGTTTGAGGTTCCTGGGAAGCATCGTGCTGAATGTTGTATACCGTCTGTGGGTCTCTGCTGGGGGCTCCCCTTTTCCCCCTGGGTGGAATTGAATGGAATACTTTATTTGGCCAAGTGTGATTTTAGGTCCCCCCCAAGGAATTTGTCTCTGGGATTCTAAAACAGGCTCTGAGAGGTTGGTGCCCCCCGTATTTAAGGCCTGCGGTGCATAATATACCTGGCTCTGTGTTAAGTTCCCTCTGAAGGGTGAGGAGCAAATAGCAACTGAGATGGCTGGATGTGTTTATGAAAATAGACCTAAAGTCAGAGGAAGTGTCAGATCTGGCCAAAGGAATGTCCGGCCCAGCTTTGCTTCCCACATTGGCCAAGTAGAAGTGGGTGAAAAGCCCACAAATAGGGCATGAGGGTAAGGGTGGACTTGATGGCATTATCCAACCATTGAAGATCAAAGGCCAAATTCTTCTTCTTCTTCTTCTTCTTCTTCTTCTTCTTCTTCTTCTTCTTCTTCTTCTTCTTCTTCTTCTTCTTCTTCTTCTTCTTCTTCTTCTTCTTCTTCTCCTTCTCCTCCTCCTCCTCCTCCTCCTCCTGCCTTCTCCTTCCCCTCCTCCTTCTCCTCCTCCTTCTCCTTCTCCTCCTCTTCTTCTTCTTCTCTTCCTTTTCCTTCTTCTCTTCCTCCTCCTCCTCCTCCTCCTGCCTTCTCCTCCTCCTCCTGCCTTCTCCTTCTCCTTCTCTTTTTCCTTCTCCTTCCCCTCCTCCTTCTCCTCCTCCTCCTCCTTCTCCTCCTCTTCTTCTTCTTCTCTTCCTTTTCCTTCTTCTCTTCCTCCTCCTCCTCCTCCTCCTGCCTTCTCCTCCTCCTTCTTCTCCTCCTCCTCCTTCTTCTCCTTCTTCTTCTCCTCCTCCTCCTCCTTCTCCTCCTGCCTTCTCCTTCTCCTTCTCCTTCTCCTTCTCTTTTTCCTTCTCCTCCTCCTGCTCCTCTTCTTCTTCTTCTTCTTCTCCTCCTTTTCCTTCTTCTCTTCCTCCTCCTCCTCCTGCCTCCTCCTTCTCCTCCTCCTTCTCCTCCTCCTTCTCCTTCTTCTCCTCCTCCTCCTTCTTCTCCTTCTTCTTCTTCTCCTCCTCCTCCTCCTTCTTCTTCTCCTCCTCCTCCTGCCTTCTTCTCTTCGTCCTTCTCCGTTTCTGGGTCTGCCTCGTGTTCTTTGACCTTCTCTTTTTGCATATGCCTTATAAGGTATGAAATCCCACAAGATCCCCTCCAGGTGAGCAAACCACTTTTCTGCGGTTTTTGTATGTTCTATGCCCATGATGGTGACCTATGGCACGTGTGCCAGAAGTGGCACGCAGAGCCATCTCTCTGGGCACACGAGCCATTGCCCGTTGCTGTTCCGGGTTCAGGTGTGCCGGCCGGCTGGTCTTCACACATGCGAGAGTGCTGGAAACCGGAAGAGCAGCCTCCCAGGGTGCATGTGTGCGCTGGGAACACGATCTTCCGGTTTCCAGTGCACACATGTGCACCAGCCGTCTGGTCTTCGTGCATACATACGCGCCAGAAACCAGAACACCAAATGGCTAGCGTGCATGCGCGTGCTGGAAACCGGAAGATCATCTTCCCGGCACGCGTATGCACACCAGGCAACTGCTTTTCTGGTTTCTGGCACACATGCGCACACTCACGTTTCAGCACTCGGCGCTGAAAAGGTTTGCCAAGACTGTTCTATGCCAATTCTTTCTCTACTGGTCTCATTTCTGATTTTATCTCTTCTGGCCACTTCAGCAGCTTTCCTCAAACATCTCATCTCCTTGGTGACTAACGTTGGTTTATGTTTTGTTGTAAGTGTCCATGTGCAACTTACGTTAAGCAAAAGAAATGGTGTATTTTTATCCCTGAATGCAGTGAGGTCCTCCAGCCATTGGGGAGCAAAGGCTTCGCCTGCTGAACCCCTGAATGCAACGAGGGGCATCGTCTCCCCTCTAAATTTCTTTTATTTGTTTTAAGAGACAGCTCAACTGCTGGCAACCCAGGCTCGTTGATTTTCTTCAAGCTCCCAAGTGTAGGACTCTAGCAGATCCATTGTCCATGACTTGCTCTGGAGGGTCTGAAAAGATAAGCGGGAATGTACTTATTTTCTTTCTTATCTCTCCATTCCATGTGTCGCTTCTAAGATCTGCAGAGCCCTTTCCACCTCTGGAAAGTAAAAAAAAAATCACTTTTTTCAGCTTTGTTGTAACTTGGAACGGTCACTAAAGGAATAGTTGTAAGGAAAGAAAGTTGAGAAAAAGAAAGAAAGAAAGAAAGAAGGAAAGAAAGAAAGAAAGAAAGAAAGAAAGAAAGAAAGAAAGAAAGAAAGAAAGAAAGAAAGAGGAGGGAGGGAGGGGGAAGGAAGAAAAGGAAAGAGAAAGGAAGAAAAAGAAAGGTAGAAAAAAGAAAGGTAGAAAAAAGGAAGGAAGGAAGGAAGGAAAGAGGAAGGAAGGAAGAAGAGGAGGGAAGGAAAGGGAAGGAAGAAAAGAGAAAGAAAAAAGGAAGGAAGGAAGGAAAGAGAAAGAAAAAGAGGAAGGAAGGAAAGAGAAAGCAAGCAAAAGAAAGAGAGAGAAAGAAAGAAAAAGAAAAAAAGGAAGGAAGGAAAGAAAAAGAAAACAAAAGAAAAAAGAAAACAAAAAACAAAGAAAAAGGAAGGAAGGAAGGAAGGAAGGAAGAAGGAAAGAAAGAAAGAAAGAAAGAAAGAAAGAAAGAAAGAAAGAAAGAAAGAAAGAAAGAAAGAAAGAAGATCCTATTTTTATTTAGGACGTCTTGTGCATATTTTTTTCCCCAGAGAACATTTAACATTTCAAAGGGGTTGAATTGATGAATTAAACTAATTTCTCCCCCGAGATATAGTTTGATGCAGACCTAAAACTCCCACCCAGCTAATCCATGTTTTTCAACGTTGGGGCTGGGGAAAAGTTAGAAATTCTATTTATTTTTTGTGGGATCCCCAGGGAGGGTGAGGACAGCTGGAAACATACACTGCCCGGAGGACGATTTTCCTTTCTTGGCGCGGTGACTCCAAAGACACGGAGGAAGCTCTGAGATCATCCAACCTGCTTTTGGTGAGAAACTCAGATTTAGAGACTGGAAGAAATGAAGGTTTTGTAAATGGCCTGTGGTCAGCTGGGCCTCCCTCTATACCAGAGATCTCCAACCGTGGCCACTTGAAGACTTGTGGACTTCAGCTCCCAGAATTCCCCAGCCAGCCAGCATGGCTGGCTGGGGAATTCTGGGAGTTGAAGTCCACAAGTCTTAAAGTGACCAAGGTTGGAGACCCCTACTCTACACAACCAGAAATCTACCTGGGCTAATGAGACCGAAGGAATCGAGGCATGTCATGATGGTTTCCATCAGAAATGGATGAGACGGTGAAGACACAAATATATATAATTACAGAATAGAGCTGGAAGGGACCTTGGAGGTCTTCTAGTCCAGCCCCCTGCTGAAGCAGGAGAACCTATACCATTTCAGACAAATGACTGTCCGGTGTCTTCTTAAAAACCTCCAGTGATGGAGCGCCCACAACTTCTAGTAGCAAGCTGTTCCACAGGTTAATTGTTCTCACTGTCAGGAAATTCTTCCTTAATTCCAGGTTGCTTCTCTCCTTGATTACTTTCCATCCGTTGCTTCTTCTCCTGCCTTCCGGTGGTTTGGAGAATTGCTTGACTCCCTCTTCTTTGGGGCCAGACCCTTAAATATTAGAAGACGTCTATCATGTCTCCCTTATTTCTTCTTAATTATTTATTCTAGAGTAGCCATGCCCAAATTCAAAATTCCTGCAACCGTTCTTCATATCATTGAGTCTCCGGGCCTTTTAATCCTCTTAGTTGCTCTTCTCTGAACTTTTTCAAAAAGTCTCAACATCTTTTTTGTAACGTCGGGGACCAAAACGGGATGCTAGGATTCCAGGCGTGGCCCTTACTAAGGCTTTGTAAAGCGGTACTAACGCTTCACGTGATTTTGATTCTCTGCCTCTGTTGAGACAACCAAGGCTTATATTAGCTTTTTTTTAGCAGCTACCGTACAGTACAGTACGTTTTGGGCCTAGCAGATTTCCCTGAAGCCTCCAGAGGCTGGAAACGGCCCATTTCCAGACTTCTGGTAGGCCTGGTAGGCCCATTTTTCACCCTCCCCAGGCTCCAGGAGCTTTCTTGGAGCCTGGGGAGGACGAAAACCACCTCCCCCGGCCCCCTGGAGGCCCTCCAGAGGCCAAAAATGCTCTCCCAGAGCCTCCACGCGAGCCCTGTACTTATCTGGCATCCAAAACAGGCTGCGCGGAGACCCTGGGAGGGAAGGGATAGTGTGGGCCGGGCCAGCTGGGGAGCTGAGCTAGGGCAACGGCTCGCGTGCCTGCAGATGTGGCTCCACGTACTAGCGGTGGCACGCGTGCCATGGGTTCGCCATCACGGCCCTACACCATTTCTGATATACATTTTCATCAGTAGTGAAATTCAGATGTTTTTTACTACCAGTTCTGTGGGTGGGGCTTGGTGGGCGTGGCAGGGGAAGGATACTGCAAAATCCCCATTCCCTTGCCACTCCTGGGGGAAGGATACTGCAAAATCCCCATTCCCTCCTCACTCCTGGGGGAAGGATACTGCAAAATCCCCATTCCCTCCCCGCTCCTGGGGGAAGGATCCTTGCAAAATCCTCATTCCCTCCCCGCTCCTGGGGGAAGGCTATTGCAAAATCTCCATTCCCACCCCACTCTGGAACCAGCCAGAGATGGTATTTGCCAATTCTCTGAACTGCTCAAAATTTCCGCTACCAGTTCGTCAGAACCTGTCAGAACCTGCTGGATTTCACCCCTGATTTTCATACTTCTGTTTCACCCTTCCCTGCCCTCCTCCTGGCCTTGCACCAGCTTGGAAAGGCTCTTTAAAAAAAAAGGCTTCTGTCAAGCAAAGTCGATGGGGAAGCCAGGTTCACTTAGCAACGGTGTGACTACTTTAATAACTGCCGTGATTCACTTAACAACGGTGGCAAGGAAGGTCGCAACATAGGGCAAAACTTACCGAACAAATGTCTCGCTTCGCAACACAAGTTTTAGGTTTATAGAGGGCTACCTATATTAAAGCATGTTTGACTGATTAACATTTTTTTTTTGGTTTGTTTTTAATTGCACTTTTTTCTGACTTCTGTGCCAGTCACCTACGGGCCTTCCCCTCGAATTATTTCCTTGATTCTCTTTGCTAACTTCAGAACAATTGGTGCAATAAAATGCACTGTAATTGCCTCTATGCCAGGCTGCTAAATCTGTTTTGTGACCTTTGAGACTGGTGTCACACTCGGCCTGGATTCCTTATCTGAGTTTCTCTCCAGGAAGACTCCGCAGGTGTAATTTTAATTTCCCTTTATGTCTTGCTACGCACGAAGAACAATCGATTATCCTGAGTTAAGTGGGGTGGAAGGTGGATTTCACAATCCCTGCGAAATGCCGCTTATCTTTTATTAGGGCTTCTTTTATCTAGTCTCACGCATATAAAATAAAAGGAAGTAAATGGCTACCGAAAGAATCAGTTGGCAGAACAAGCAAATTCCAGCGTTACACAATGATTGATATCATAATTGGATGGTGGGGAAGGGAAGGATTTATGCTCCGTGCAGATAGTTGGTCATTTGCATCCTTTTAGAGCAGAGGTCTTCAAACTTGGCAGCTTTAAGACTTGTGGACAGAATTCTCCAGCCTCGCTGCCTTCCATGGAGGACCTGGATACTGCACGAGTCAAAAAGAGGGCTGGGAAAATATTTACACACCCCTCGCATCCTGGACACAAACTGTTTCTACTCCTACCCTCAAAACGATGCTATAGAGCACTGCACACCAGAACGAGACACAAGAATAGTTTTTTCCCAACGCCATCACCCTGCTAAACAAATAATTCCCTCAACACTGTCCAACTATTTACTAAGTCTGCACTACTATTAATCTCATCGTTCCCACCACCCATCTCCTCCCACTTATGTCTGTATAACTATAACTTTGTTGCTTGTCTCCTTATGATTTCTATTGATATTGTTTCCTGATTGCTTATTTGTACCCTATGACTATCATTAAGCGTTGTACTTTATGATTCTTGACGAACGTATCTTTTCCTTTTATGTACACCGAGAGCGTAGGCACCAAAGACAAATTCCTTGTGTGTCCAATCACACTTGGCCAATAAAGAATTCTATTTATTTTATTTATTTTTATTGGTTCGATTTATATGCCGCCCTTCTCCGGAGACTCAGGGCGGCTTACAATGCGTTAAGCAATAGCCTTCATACTTTTGTATATACCTGCTTAGTAGGGCTTTCGACCCCCCCCCAGCGGTGTTCTTTTTTTTTTTATACAAAGTCAGCTTATTGCCCCCACAAACTGGGTCCTCATTTTACCTACCTCGAAAGGATGGAAGGCTGAGTCAACCTTGAGCCCGGTGAGATTCGAACTTGCAGTAATTGCAGGCAGCTGGTGTTATTTAACAGCACTTTAGTTTGCTGCGTCACCAAGGCTCATCCATGATGGCTAACCTTTTTGCCATTGCATGCCAGGAGCGGGGGGGAAGGTTGTTCTGTTCTGTTCTGTTCTGTTCTGTTCTGTTCTGTTCTGTTCTGTTCTGTAGTCTGCAATTTTACTGGAAATCCGTTCACACTCCCACACCGTTCAGAGTGTGTTTATCCCAAATTGGGATGTCTATGAAGATGTTTTCTGGCAGATGTTTCATTACCCAAGCCAAATAACCTTGGGTGACCCCTGTATCCTAGTACAGGGGTCAGCAACCTGCGGCTCTGGAGCCGCCTGTGGCTCTTTCACCCCTCTGCTGCAGCTCCCTGTCACTCAAAATATGCGTCACAACCGCCAATGTGCGAAACCCGCCGGGACATGATTTACTGAGCTTCTCAATTCCCAGTAGGCCAACCATGGATAAATCCAAGAAAAGAAAAGTTTCAGAAGAAAACAGAATGTTTAATTCAACTATCTTGAAAGAGCCTTGGTAGTACGGTGGTCTAAAGCACCCTGTTATTAAGACCAGCTGCCTGCAATTACTGCAGGTTCGAATCTCACCAGGCTCAAGGTTGACTCAGCCTTCCATCCTTTCTAAGGTGGGTAAAATGAGGATCCAGATTGTGGGGGCAATAAACTGACTTTGTATAAATATACAAAAGTATGAAGGCTATTGCTTAACGCACTGTAAGCCGCCCTGAGTCTCCGGAGAAGGGCGGCATATAAATCAAATTAAAAAAAAAAAAAACTACATATGCTAGTTTTGTGGCCACTCAACAAATAGTCAGGCATGGGAAGGGTTTTTGTGGCTCCCGGTGTTTACTTTTCTGTGGGAAACGAGTCCAAATGGTTCTTTGAGTGTTTAAGATTGCAGACGGTGGTGTTGAAATACCTCCCTATTTATCAATATTCAGCTTGGAGGGACAATCTAGGTGTATATTTGTTACTCGGTCCTCCCTGTGCGTTTTTTCCTGGCTTTGCATTGTTTCGTGTTTTTTTTCTCTTTTGGGATTTTGAAATTTAACTTTGGAAATAATTTTTTTTAAAAAAAAAACATTATTTAAAAATGGTATAATGGCATACGGTCTCCTGCTCGAGCAGGGGAGCTCCTCCCATAAGGTGACCCAACTTTTTTTCAATGAGAAGGAGGGAGGATACAAATAAATTGAAGAAAAAGAAATATCGTAAATAAAAGAAACATTTTATTCATTGCAACAATAATACAGAATATACTATAGCTGTGATGGCGAACCTATGCCACGCGTGCCACAGGTGGCACACGGAGTCATATTGGTGGGCACCTGAGTTCAGCTCCGGCACACATGCGTGTGCAGGCCAGCTGATTTTCAGGCCTTCTGGGCCCACCAGAAGTAGGAAAACAGGCTGTTTCCTGCCTCTGGAGAGCCAGGTGGGGGGAAGGCCCATTTTTCACTCTCCCCAGGCTCCAGAGCCTTTCTAGGAGCCTGGGGAGGGTGAAAACGGCCTTGCACGACCCCCCCCCCATCGGTGCTCCTCCCGTTTTTGGCACACGACGGCAAAAAGGTTAGCCATCACTGCACTATAGTATGATAAATGCATAATAAAAAACATTTGTAACAATAATATTTTATATTGTAATTACGCTTACATGCCTATTAATTGTTATTTAAATGACTACTTTTCCATTGAATGAATTTTTTTTTTTGTCAACGTTATCATCTGTCGTGTTTCGGTAAGAAGTAAACAAAGCCACTTGCGTGCGGCGCACTCTCTCAAAACAATTCTCCTGGGCGGAGCGCATGCGTTTCATAATCGCGTCTCTCCGCACTGTACCGAGCCTTGACGAATCGTCATGTCAAATACAAATACGTCACATCACACGAAATGGGTCGGTTCGGCATTGATCGAATACGGCGATTTACAGATTAGTCTTCAAATATCGAAAAGGAGGACATGTAGGAGGACACTTTTCGAGACAGGACAGAACTTACAAAAGAAGGACTCTCACTCCCAGATGTCCCTGGCCCCATCTCTGCCTTCGACGCAGAGCCCTTGTCCGAGCCCTCCCCAGGCTCCAGGACTGACCCATGTTCCTCCCCAGCCTCCTCACTGTCCGACTCCGCTGCCAGCTCCGCAGGCTGCTGGTGGAGCACAACACTCATGCTGCTTTCACTTTTAGTGTTTTTCACTTGCCAACGAACTATGGCGGGAGGGAAAGGGGAATTGGAATGTGGATTTTAAACATCCAGCAGTCAGGCTCTGGGAACCAAGGTCACCTCAGCAAGTGTTTGCCAGACTTTCAAGACATCTCCTCATAACAATGTCGCGACAATTAATTGGACCATGTGACCTGCACCAATAGGGAGGGAGGGAGGGAGGATTCTACACTTTAATTATACTGAAGGGCGCAGGAATTAGCCAGAGCTGGCTTTGCTTTCGTGCTGTTTTGTTTTTTTTTTAATTTGATTTATATGCCGCCCTTCTCCGGAGACTCAGGGAGGCTTACAATGCGTTAAGCAATAGCCTTCATTCTTTTGTATATTTATACAAAGTCAGCTTATTGTCCTCACAAACTGGGTCCTCAATTTACCTACCTTAGAAAGGATGGAAGGCTGAGTCAACCTTGAGCCTGGTGAGAATTGAACTCGCAGTAATTGCAGGCAGCTGGATGTTAAATGCTGCCTTAGGAGGCATTAGCCTCCTACGCCACTCAGGCTCCGTGCCGAAATGATATACTCAGTAAAGTTTAGCACAAAGAGGTCATCTCGTCTCGTCTCGTCAGCGCTTGGGTTGGGTTGAGTTCCTTGACATCACGACATTAAGACTTTATTTTTTAAACATAATTTTTTTATTAAGAAACCAAAATATTAAGGACTGTCCTCCCTAAAGGAGGACGATTGGTCAGCTTACCTCGCAGCCCTATGATTCTATGTTCCTGAATGAAAAGGGGAAATTCAATAAAGTATTTATAAAAAAAAAAAAAGGGGGGGGGAAATGCTCTTTGCTGTGTTGGCTCTCTGCCTTCCACTGCTAATCTTCCCTGCACAATCTACACTGGGCAGCTGAAAAACCCTTTTTACCTGTTTTTTTTTTTTTCTTCCTGTTGCCCGGCACGGTGGGGGTGGCGAGGGGCGGAGTGGGGGGCTGCCAGCTTGGAAACAGGCCCCCTTCTATTTGCGGAAAGGCCCCAATCTGCAAACAGAAGCCTGACTGTCCATCGGCCCCTTTGCAATTGATGGCGGAGCTAGCCTGGAATCGGGGAGGAAATTGAACCGGCTCGGGCGAGATGCCAGCTTGGTGAAGGGCATAAATCACAGCAGCCAAAGACAGTTTCGGCCGCGCGGCTGATATGTCTTGCAAGGCAGGGGACGTTTGCCTTGTCGCCTGGTGGGTTTCTCCTGCAGCGCTGCGTTTCATTTTTATTTTTATTTATTTTTATTTTTTTTTTAATTTGATTTATATGCCGCTCTTCTCCGGAGACTCAGGGCGGCTTACAATGCGCTAAGCAATAGCCTTCATACTTTTGTATATTTATATAAAGTCAGCTTATTACCCCCACAATCTGGGTCCTCATTTTACCTACCTTAGAAAGGATGGAAGGCTGAGTCAACCTTGAGCCTGGTGAGATTTGAACTTGCAGTAATTGCAGGCAGCTGTGTTAATAACAGGGTGCTTTAAACCACTGTACTACCAAGGCTCCTTATTTATTGGTGTAACAGAATGGGAAGGGACCTTAGAGGTCATCTAGCCCAGTGGTCTCCAACCTTGGCAACTTTAAGACTTGTGGACTTCAGCTCCCAGAGTTCCTCTGCCAGCGTTGCCAAGGACTCTCTGTACCATTTCAGACCTTGGAAGTCTTCTAGTCCAATCCCCTTCTCAAGCAGGAGACCCCATACCGTATCAGACAAATGCCTGTCTTGTCTCTTCTTGAATACCTCCAGTGATGGAGCACCCATAACTTCTGGTGGCAAGTAGTTCCGCTGATTAATCGTTCTCGCTGTCTGGAAATTTCTCCTTAGTTCCAGGTTGCTTCTCTCCTGGATTAATTTCCATCCGTTGCTTCTTATCGTGCTTCAGGTGCTTTGGAGAAGAGGTGGATCCTCTCCTTTTTGGGGCAGCCCCTGAGATATTGGAAAACTGGTATACTAGTGTTTGCTTGCAGAGGGAAAGTAGACTCCCATGCTAGCTCTCGGAGACCCCCAGTGATCTAACCAACAATGTTTGATGAGAAGGTAGTGAATCTTCCTCTCTTTTCAAACCAGGATGAAAGTCCTGTAGAGGCTAGGGTGCTGTTTGCAAATACTTGTCATTATTATTATTATTATTATTATTATTATTATTATTATTATTATTTAATCTTTAGTGAGATTCACAGCCTTTGAGGCTGGTTAATAGCTCAGCAGCTCGAGTCCTAACCAAGGACCTATTATTATTATTATTACTATTACTATTATTACTATTATTATTATTATTATTATTATTATTATTATTATTATTATTACTATTTAATCTTTAGTGAGATTCACAGCCTTTGAGGCTGGTTAATAGCTCAGCAGCTCGAGTCCTAACCAAGGACCTAGGAACTGTTAAGGTATCGTCGGAGGATGTAAGCTGTTCCGAGTAAGGTGGTTTATTATTATTATTATTATTATTATTATTATTATTATTATTATTATTATTTATTGGTTAATCTTTAGTGAGATTCACAGCCTTTGAGGCTGGTTAATAGCTCAGCAGCTCGAGTCCTAACCAAGGACCTAGGAACGGTTAAGGTCTCGTCGGAGGATGTAAGCTGTTCCGAGTAAGGTGGTTTTTTGTAGAGTCAAAATGTTCAAGTCCGGTAAGGAAGGAAGGAAGAATCAATAGCAATAGCACTTAAGACTTATATACCGCTTTGCAGTGCTTTCCAGACCTCTCTAAGCGGTTACAGAGTCAGCCTCTTGCCCCCCCCCCAACAATCTGGGTCCTCATTTTACCCACCTGGGAAGGATGGAAGGCTGAGTCAACCTTGAGCCGGTCAGGATCAAACTCCTGGCAGTGGGCAGAGTCAGCCTGCAATGTAGCATTCTAATCACTGTGCCACCACGGAAGAAACGGAGGGAGGGAGGGAGGGAGGGAGGGAGGGAGGGAGGAAGGAAGGAAGGAAGGAAGGAAGGAAGGAAGGAAGGAAGGAAGGAAGGAAGGAAGGAGGAATCAATAGCAATAGCTATAGCACTTAAGACTTATATACCGCTTCGCAGTGCTTTCCAGACCTCTCTAAGCAGTTACAGAGTCAGCCTCTTGCCCTCCAACAATCTGGATCCTCATTTTACCCACTTTGGAAGGACGGAAGGCTGAGTCCACCTTGAGCCTGATGAGATTTGAAGTGCAAAATTGCAGGCAGCCGGCAGGTAGCAGAAGTAGTCTGCAGTACTGCACTCTCACCATTTCGCCACCGCGTCTCAGTGCACCGCGCCAATGTTTCACCAATCCCTGAAGGTTTTCAAAAAATAGACCGGAGAACCATTTGACCGGGATGGTATAATAAGGGGTTGGATGAGAAGACCTCCGAGATCCCTTCCATCTCTAGGATTCTAGGTTCGCAGTGATGTTCTGGGTAGACATTTTCCTTGATTCTTTTCTCTCTGTTTCTCCTCCCCCCCAGGAAGAAGACCATCTACAAGACCGTCTTTCTCTCCTTCGCGCTGATCGTAACCGTGACCCTCTTCCAAAAAGGCAGTGTTCCCAACCAGTTCTTTCAGACCCAGCCGCAGAAATCCGTGATCTCCCAAGAGCCGCTGAAAACTCAGAAGAGGAATGAAGTCCTGCCCCTCACCAACAACTTCTGGAAAAAGGGGGTCGAAGTTCCTCCGCCCGTCAAAGCCACCGAGAAGGAGGTGACCTCCTGGGACGTCAAGGCCACCAACTGCACGGCCAACTCCAACTTCACCAAGGAGGAGTGGTTCAGAAACCTGGAGCCCCACTTCCAGCAGTTCCTCTTTTACCAACACTGTCGCTATTTCCCCATCATCATCAACCATCCGGAGAAATGCCGCGGCGAAATCGACCTGCTGATTGTGGTGAAGTCGGTCATCACTCAATACGACCGCCGAGAAGCCATCCGTAGGACGTGGGGTCAAGAGCGAGTGTTGGACGGGAAAAAAATCAAGACGCTCTTCCTCTTGGGCATTGCCTCCAAAGTAGAGGAGAGGTCCAACTACCAGAAGCTCTTGGAGTACGAGGATCGGATCTACGGGGACGTCCTGCAGTGGGACTTCTTGGATACCTTTTTCAACCTCACCTTGAAGGAAGTCCATTTCCTCAAGTGGTTTAACATCTACTGTGACCAGGTCCGGTACATCTTTAAAGGGGACGATGATATCTTCATGAGTCCTGAGAACATCTTGGAGTTCCTCAAGGATCAGAAAGGAGGGGACCTCTTTGTGGGCGACGTGCTGTTCAAAGCGAAGCCCATTCGCAAGAAGGATAACAAATACTACATCCCCAACTCTTTGTACGGCAAGACCTATTATCCGCCCTACGCAGGCGGAGGGGGCTTCGTGATGGATGGCCCCTTGGCCAAGCGTCTCCACAAAGTCTCTGAAAACCAGGAGCTGTACCCCATCGATGATGTCTACCTGGGGATGTGTCTGGAGGACCTCAAGGTGATGCCCGTGGCTCACACCGGCTTCAGAACCTTTGGCCTCGTGAAAAACAAAAACAGCAAAATGAATCGTGAACCCTGTTTCTACAAAAGCATGTTGGTAGTCCATAAACTTAATCCGGCCGACCTGCTCAGCATGTGGGATTTGGTCCATAAACATTTGTCCTGTTCCCAGAAAGCCAACATCCTTTAGCTCAACCCGATTTTGGCCAAAGAGGAAGATCATAACGGGAGCCCCAAAGATCCTGGGGAAAATCACCCGATTTTCCCACCCACCCCTTTCTAATGAAATTGAAAGAAAGCAGGACAACGACTGTCGGCGTTGGAGGGGAGGGAAGGGGTTTGTTGAAATAATTGGAAAAGTGGGGGGTTGGGGGAGAGAGGTCTTTTTTTTTTTTCATATTTTATTTGTTCCCTTGTGGGACTTTTGAAGGATGTAGAAAAAAACTTGAAGAGATGGGAAGTCGATGGCCAGAAAGGGAATTGACTATTCCGGAAGAGATGAAGGATGACTACCCCACGTTGGGCAGTTGGGCAAGTCACCGCTTCCTTTATTTGTGTCCTTTTTTGTGGTGTGCTTTACAGCTGGAGGCCGGTCCTAAAGCTAAGACATTTATTTCTAGGTGTGTGTGTGAGAGAAAGAGAGAGAGAGAGGGAGGGAGGGAGGGAGGGAGGGAGAGAATGTATGTGTATGTTTCCAAAGCTAAATTAAAAAAATCTGTTTAGGAAAGAAGGAAATAACCCAAATTCTAACGTGCATTTTTGGGATCATCCGGCCAGATAGTGTGTTGTGTAGATTTACTTTTTTGTGCAGAGAACATTTTCTTTGGGGGAATAACCACCCTTGCAGCTTATATCCCCTACCCCACTCAGGAAAGAAACCGTCACTCAAATCTCTGCAAACTTAGAAAAACGTAATTGCAATCTGTAGGCGTTTTGTTTTGTTTTTTTAATTTTAAAAAGAGATGTCCTTCTGCGGAATTTGTTCTATGCCAGTGGTCCCCAGTCTTTCCGGCTTTGCAGACTAGGGGCAGGGAGAGAGAGGGTGTGGTTCCAGTGTGCAGCTCCGTTTGAGCAAGCGGCAAGTGCGCACGTATACGTCTCACACAAATGGAGTTGTGCGAGCAGAAGCATATGGGCCTGTCGCTTGTGCCACGGCCCAGACGTTAGGGATCCCTAGTCCCTCTGTGCTTCGCTGCATTTATTTTGTTGGGAAAAAAAATAAGGTACAGTAGCAAGAGGAGGTCCATGATTCTCTCCAGTGTAGGATTTTACTGGTGCCTGGCTGTATTTTGTACTTTAGATCAGGGGTCTCCAACCTTGGCAACTTTTAGCCTGGAGGACTTCAACTCCCAGAATTCCCCAGCCAGCTTTGCTGTACTTTAGATCAGGGGTCTCCAACCTTGGCAACTTTTAGCCTGGAGGACTTCAACTCCCAGAATTCCCCAGCCAGCTTTGCTGGCTGGGGTATTCTGGGAGTTGAAGTCCTCCAGGCTAAAAGTTGCCAAGGTTGGAGACCCCTGCTTTAGATGTCATAGTATCTTGTGGGAATGGGCTCCTAATCCAATGGAGTCTGTGACAATTCACAGTCAACTCTCCTTGGCCAACTATTACTACACTATTATTGAAGAAACGGTTGAATTAGAAAGATTAAAGAAAGGATTCGAAAGGAGGGCTAGAAAGAAAGGTGAACCGTCACAATTAAAATAGTTGTCATTTCTTTTAAAATACTTGGATTTGATTTCTTCGATTGTCCTGCGGCGAGTTGGCTTGTAAAGAGTTGGCCAAGGCAAGCTGGCCCGCAGTGAGTTGACCTGCAGCGAGTTAGCCATGGTGAATTGGCCGCGTCGAGCAGGGGTGAAATGCTACTGGTTTGCTCCGGTTCGGGCAAATTGGTAGTGATAAGAAATATCGGGCAAGCCGGTATTTCCGACGATCAGCTGTGCCGCAGGGTTTAGCTTTGCTAGAAAGTACTGCTTTCTAGCAAAGCTAAACCGTGGGGCACAGCTGATTCCCCCCCCCTTTTTTTGCTGTTCTACTTACCTTCCCAAGCTTCCTTTTGGTGCGTACTATGCATGCACGGCCAGCGAACCGGTAGCAAACCGGTTCGGATTTCACCACTGGCTGCGAGTTGTCTTATTCCACCATGGTGGAGTTCCCAGATATGTCGAAATTCAGAAATGGCTGCATTGGTCGTTGAGTGAAGACCCTGGGTTCTGCGACTGGACTGCTTCTCGGAAGCCCCCCCCACAATCCCTGCTTGCTCCAGAATGACGTGGTTAGAGGCCTACATACCCAAACGGGGCTGTCCCAATTCAGGACAAAGCATTTGGACCGTCTTGTTTCCTTTCCACCGTCGCACCTCCTGCAAATAAACCTTGGCCGCCGAGTGATGGGTGCACGCTGATAAATACTTCCTCCTCCTGGCCTCAATCTCCAAAACGGGGCCAGGCTGGCTGACGGAGAAAGCCCGGGCACAAAGAGGGACATTATTGACTGAGTTACAAAGCTGAATTTCATGGCTAAGGTGTGTCCCAAATGCCGGGCGTTTTCCGATCTTGCGAAAGGAGCTTCTGAACGCAGCTGATCGGGACAGCTGCTGGCCAGGAGATGGGTAGATGGTGTGTGTGTCACAGAGGAGTGACCTTGGAGGCATTGCAAAAATGGGTGGGGAGGGGGCTTTGCTTTCTGGAATTGCAAAATTGGGTGGAGGGGCTGCCTGCAAGGATCAAATGACCCCTCCTCCCCACTTCCCAAAGAATTCTTGGAGTCATATTGCTGGGGAAACTGGGCCACAAAACGCCCGAGGTCCAGTCCTGGGAGTGGGGAATTCAAGGCTGAAAATGGGGAAGGGGAGGGTAACCCTTGGCAGCCTCTTGATCTCTTTGCAATCTTTAATTCCGCCCTCCCTCCCTGCCCCGGGCCATAAACGAGTCCCCCAAGAAGGCCAGCCTTTCGGTTGATGTCACTGGGCTGTCTGAAAGCAGCCTAAAGGTGTTTGGATTTCAACTCCCAGAATTCCCCACCCAGCATTGAATTCTGGGAGTTGAAGTCCACCTGCTTCAAGCCTCCAAGGTTGAAAAATGCTGTTGTAAACTGAAATTTGCCAATGTAAATCTGACTTATACACCCTGTGAAAAAATATTGGTTGGAGGAAAAATTAAGCAAAATCTTCCTTCCTTCCTTCCTTCCTTCCTTCCTTCCTTCCTTCCTTCCTTCCTTCCTTCCTTCCTTCCTTCCTTCCTCTTTCTTTCTTTCTTTCTTTCTTTCTTTCTTTCTTTCTCTTTTCTTTCTTTCTCTTTCTTTCTCTCTCTCTCCCTTCCTACCTTTCTTTTCTTTTTTTCTCTCTCTCCCTCCCTCCTTCCCTCCCTCCCTCCCTTCCTTCCTCTTTCTTTCTTTCTTTCTTTCTTTTTCTTTCTTTCTCTTTCTATCTCTCTCTCTCCCGTCCTACTTTTCTTTTTTCTTTCTTTCTTTTTTCTCTCTCTCCCTCCCTTCCTCACTCCCTTCCTTCCTTCCTTCCCTCCTTCTTCCTACCTTCCTTCCTTCTTTCTTTCTCTTTCTCTCTCTCTCTCTCTCTCTTTCTTTTTCTTTCTTTCTTCTTTCAGAAAAAATTGCACCTATTATATTTTTCCCAAATGTGTCTTAGAGAGGTGAGAATAGAAGCAGACCAGCTTTGCATACAGTATATATATATTTTCAAATAAGTGAAGTATTCCTTGGTATAAAAACCGAGGCCATCCACCCCCTTAAGCCCCCCCAAAACTAATTAAGGCTAAGACTAATTGAGCTGGTCCAACGATTGATTTTATCTCCTGACTCAGTTGAAGTGTATGGTGTGTGCGATACACACTTATTTCAGGCCCAGTTGTTTGCCTTTTGACTTTCGTAGCTGATTCTTTCCCAAATTTTGCTGTTTTCAGTATTCTTAGCCATTAGCCATTCGTCTACAATTAAATTGCAATCTTCTTTTGCTAGAATTAGCACCTTGCATCGTTTGCCCTTGTGTCTGGGGCTGGAAATGTGTTCTTTCTTGGTGTTGTGTTCCCCAAAAGAAGGTTCAAATTTGAACGGGTAGACAATTAATGACACCGTTAGAGTATTCATTAAGATTTCAAAGGGCCTTAATTTTAAAGCAGGAGTGTCCCTCCTTGACAACTATAAGCCCTGTGGACTTCAACTCCCAGAATTCCCCAGCCAGCCGTGCCTTTTTTTTTTCCACCCCTCTTACCTCCTAAAGTGGAGAGATTGCAGAGGAAGGGATTATAAGAGAGTAAGCTATGCTGTCTGGGGAATTCTGAGTCCGAAAGGAGAAGGGCAATATATAAATCTAATAAAAGATAAAGTTGAAGTCCACAAATTTTAAAAGTTGCTAAGGTTGAACACCCTTGTTTTAAATTGTTCCGCAAAGCCCAACTTCTGTATTTCAGACACACACAAACACACACCCAAAATGCAGGTAATTTTTGGATGACTGAGCCAGTACTTGGATGTCCCCCACCTCTCAGCAAACTGACTGTAATCACTATTGGGGGTGGGGTGGGAGTAGATCTCACATGTGTGATTGTGAACGGCGTGCAAAGAACGTGAGGCACTTGAGTGTGGCAGAGCCACAGGTGCTTACACACTTTTGTGTGCAAAAAAAAAAAACCCTCCCCCTTTTTTTTTTTGTACCACTTTTAATATCCGGTCTCAGTTTTGGATTGCGTGATGAATACGGAATACAATATTTTTCTCTGAATAGATTGTTTAAATTGAACCAATTGCAGGGCCGGATTTTAAGAAACAAGATGTTTTCCTCGTACTTTGGACCAATGGATGTGCACAACTGTGAAACTTTAATTTGTGATTTCCCCTCCCCCCTCTTTCTCACTCCCTTCTTCAGAAGTGCCCAATTTTGTTTGAGAGGCTAATTTGACCAGGGCAGAGATCTCTATTTATGAGAAAATTCACACCCTTGCTTTGTTCTTTCATTAAAAAATAAATAAATAAATAAATAAAATTGACAGGTACCTGCAACATATGAGAATGTTATTTATAGCAGGTACCGTAGAATGCTCTGTGTGTATGTGACAAGATCTGTGTTGCTTTGATGCGGTGGAGATGCATCTACGAATAAAACCGGATTTATTAATATTTTGGTTTCTTAATAAAAAAAATTATCTTTAAAAATTAAAGTCTTCATGTCGTGATGTCAAAGATCCGATTGACGAACGCAACTCAGCAAGCGCTGACGAGGCGAGGCGAGCTCTTTGTGCAAAACTTTATTGAGTACATCGTTTCGGCACAGCACGAAAGCAAAACCAGCTCTGGCTAATTCCCGCGCCCTTCAGTATAATTAAAGTGTAGAATCCTCCCTTCCTCCTATTGGTGCAGGTCACATGGTCCAATTAATTGTCACGACACTGTTATGAGGAAATGTCTTGAAAGTCTGGCAAACACTTGCTGAGGGGACCTTGGTTCCCAGGGCCTGACTGCTGGATGTTTAAAATCCACATTCCAATTCCCCTTTCCCTCCCGCCATAGTTCGTTGGCAAGTGAAAAACATTAAAAGTGAAAGCAGCATGAGTGTTGTGGTCCACCAGTAGTCTGCGGAGCTGGCAGCGGAGTCGGACAGTGAGGAGGCTGGGGAGGAACATGGGCCAGTCCTGGAGTCTGGGGAAGGCTCGGACGAGGGCTCTGCGTCGGAGGCAGAGATGGGGCCAGGGCCATCTGGGAGTGTGATGCACGGACTCCGGAGTCTCCAGAGTCTAACGTCAGAGAGGTAGAGGAACAGGAGGAATCTGTTCCTAGTGCGCGCATGCGCAGAGCTACCATAAGGCAAGAACAATTAAAACAAAAGGGACGACTCGGGAGTAAGGCCTGGAGATGATTGGCCCCTCCCATAAGGCTAAAAAGAGGAGCAAAGGCACGTGGGCCCTTTGCAGGAAAGCAACATTGTTAATTCTGTTCCCAGTCGGCATCTCTGTTTGATTCTGGACTCCGTGGGGCTTTGCCAAGTAGGTCTTTGGCAGTGTGTGAAGGGAGATAAAGGTGGGTGATTATCCCGAAGGACTTTTTGCAACTAATTGGGACTCAGCTGTGAATGAACGTAATTCACAGCTGTTGCAATAAAAGAGGTTTTTGGGACTATTTGTGTGTTTTAATGACTCAGGAAGCCGAGGTCAGAACAAAGGGTACGTTTCGAAGCTTGACACGTGATTTAATGGGGTGCAAAAATGCCAAATAGGCCCTTGGTAAAGGTAGTCCTTGACTTACAACAGTTCGTTTAATGACTGGAGTTACAACGGCACTAAAAAAAGTGACTGATGACCCCATTTTCACACTTTACAACCGTTGCAGCGTCCCCATGGTCTCGTGATCAAAATTCAGATGTTTGGCCACTGACTCATATTTATGACAGTGTCCCGTGGTCATGTGGTCAACTTCTGTGGCCTTCTGAGAAGCAAAGTCAAGGGGGGGAGACAGATTTCACTTAACAACCATGTTACTAACAGGACAACTATTCTCCAAAGCATCTGAGGTCAGTAGAAGAAGCAATAGGTGGAAACTCATCAAGGAGAGAAGCAATTTAGAACTAAGGAGAAATTTCCTGACAGTGAGGACAATTAATCAGTGGAACTACTTGCCTCCAGAAGTTGTGAATGCTCCAACACTGGAAATTTTTAAGAAGAGGTTGGACAACCAGTTGCCTAAGCAAGGCGTTGAACTAGAAGACCTCCAAGGTCATTTCCAACTCTGTTTTCTATTCCTATTCTGTTCTGTTCTATTCACTCTACTCTACTACTCTACTCTACTCTACTCTACTCTACTCTACTCTACTCTACTCTACTCTACTCTACTCTACTCTAAAGGTAAAGGTTCCCCTTGCACGTATGTGCTAGTCGTGCCCGACTCTAGGGAGCGGTGCTCATTTCCATTTCAAAGCCGAAGAGCCAGCGCTGTCCAAAGACGTCTCCGTGGTCATGTGGCCGGCATGACTCAACGCCAAAGGCGCACGGAACGCTGTTCCCTTCCCACCAAAGGGGGTCCCTATTTTTTCTACTTGCATTTTTTTTTTACATGCTTCTAGGTTGGCAGAAGCTGGGACAAGTCACGGGAGCTCGCCCCCGTTATGCGGTGCTAGGGACTCGAACCGCTGAACTGCCGACCTTTTGATCGACAAGCCCAGCGTCTTAGCCACTGAGCCACCACATCTATTCTATTCTATTTTATTCTATTCTATTCTAAATTGCAGTGATTCACTTAATAACTGTGGCAGGAAAGGTTGTAAAATGGGGCAAAGCTCACTTAAGAAATGTCTCTCTTAGCAACAGAAATCTGGGGGTCAATTGTTGAGGACTACCCGTATTTCACTGGGCTGAAGGTGTGTGGATTTCAACTCCCAGAATTCCCCAGCCAGCACTGAATTCTGGGAGTTGAAGTCCACCTGCCTTCAAACAGCCCAGGTTGAGAAACGCTGTTGTAAACCAACCTACATAGATTTGCCTACGTAAATCTGACTTATACACCCAGTGAAGAAATTTCCCCAGTGAGGAAAATTTAAGCCTTCCTTCCTTCCTTCCTTCCTTTGTCTCTCTTTCTCTCTCTTTCCTTCCTTCCTTTCTTTGTCTCTCTCTCCCCTTCCTTCCTTCCTCTTTCTCCCATTTCTTTCTCCCTACCTTTCTCTCTCTCTCTCCCTTTCTTTCTCCCTTCCTTCCTTCCTTTCTTTGTCTCTCTCCCCCTTCCTTCCTCTCTCTCTTTCTTTCTTTCCTTTCTTCGTCTCTCTCTTCCCCTTCCTTCCTCCCTCCCTTCCTCCCTCCCTCCTTCCTTCCTTCTTTCCCTTCCTTACTTCCTTTCTTTGTCTCTCTCTCCCTCTTCCTTCCTTCCTTTGTCTCTCTCTCCCACTTCCTTCCTCCCTCCCTCCTTCTTTCCTTCTTTCCTTCCTTCCTTTCTCCCTTTTCTTTCTCCCTTCCTTCCTCTCTCTCTCCCTTTCTTTTTTCCCCCTTCCTTCCTTCCTTTTCCTTTCTCTCCCTTCCTTTCTTTCTTCCTTCCTTCCTTTACTCTCTCTCTTTTTCTTTCCCTTCCTTCCTTCCTTTGTCTCTCTCTCCCCTTCCTTCCTTCCTTCTTTCCTTCCTTCCTTCCTCTCTCTCTCTTTCTTTCCTTCCTTCCTTTCTTTGTCTCTCTCTCCCCTTCCTTCCTTCCTTCCTTCCTTCCTTCCTTCCTTCCTTCCTTCCTTCCTTCCTTCCTTCCTCTAAATAGCAAACGAGATAAATGTGAACTCTTAAAATTGCTAAGGTTGATAAAGGCCTCCCCTTATCTGGAGAAAAGGCGAAACGCCTACAATTCGTAGGACAAATATCCCATTCTCCATCAACCAAACAGCGGGGGAATGACCCACCCATCTGACGTCAATGCCAGAAAAGATTGCAGAGCAAATCGTAAGGAGGAGTGTAAACCTTTTCAAAATGACACGAATTATCAAGGTGCCACTATGGATTTGTCAAGAACAAGCCTTGTCAGACTAACTTCCTCCACAGTTCTGAACGATTTCCTTAGTAGATGGCGGGTATTGTGGAGAAGTAATACGTCTTGATTTCAGCAAAGCATCTGACAACGCCGGACAGTCTGAGTAGCAAGCTAGATAAACGTGGATTCTTACTTTTATTTTAAAGAAACAAATAGGTGCTTTCTATCGAGATGAGAATACTAAAATTATCACTGAGCTGCAACGGCGCAGTGGTGAGAGTGCAGTACTGCAGGCTACTTCTGCTGACTGCCGGCTGCCTGCAATTTTGCAGTTCGAATCTCACCAGGCTCCAGGTTGACTCAGCCTCCCATCCTTCTGAAGTGGGTAAAATGAAGACCCAGATTGTTGGGGGGCAAGAGGCTGACTTTTTCAACCGCTTAGAGAGGGCTGTAAAGCATTGTGAAGCGGTATATAAATCTAAGTGCTATCGCTCTTGCTTTTCACGGCTGGAGAATTCCTGCATTATGTAGTTTCCACAGATTTTTGAGTATACTGGATGATTTTTTTTTACTAGTTTCCCAGCTGAAATTGGCATCTGCTGCCACAAAGAAGAGGGGAGGGTCAAATTATTTTCCAAAGTACCAGAAGGCAAGACAAGAAATAATGGATGGAAACTAACCAAGGAGAGAAGCAACCTGGAATTAAGGAGAAACTTCCTAACAGTGAGGATAATTAACCAGTGGAACAGCTTGCCACCAGAAGTTGTAAATGCTCCAACACTGGAGGTTTTCAGAAAAGTCTAGACAGTCACTGCCTAGGCCCTGCCTAAATAGGGGGTTGGACTAGATGACCTATAAGGTCCCTTCCAACTTTGTTAATCTGTTAAATTCTATTCTATTCTATTCTATTCTATTCTATTCTGTTCTGTTCTGTTCTGTTCTGTTCTGTTCTGTTCTGTTCTATTCTATTCTATTCTATTCTATTCTATTCTATTCTATTCTATTCATCTGAACTGGTATAGGTTCTCCTGCTTAAGCAGGGGGCTGGACTAGAAGATCTCCAGGGTCCCTTTCACCTCATTCATTCTATTCTAATCTCTTCGAGTAATTTATGATTCAATCTATTACGAAAAGCAAGAAAAATATCAGTGTGCAAGAACAGTCTGAGCACAGATATTGAGAGATAAGGGGGTTGCGTCATATTACAGGGAGTCCTCAACTTACGACTACAACCAAGCACAGCATTTCTGCTGCAAAGTGAGACATTTAAGTGGGTTTTCCCCCATTTTACGATCTGTCTTGCCTCAGGTGTTAAGTGGCTCACTGAAGTTGTTAAGTGAGTCACAAGGTCTTTAAATGAATGTGGCTTCCCCATTGAGTTTGCTTGTCGGAAGGTTGCAAAAAATAGAATAGAATAGAATAGAATAGAATGGAATGGAATGGAATGGAATAGAATAGAATAGAATAGAGCAGAACAGAACAGAACAGAACAGAACAGAACAGAACAGAGGAATGGAATGGAATGGAATGGAATGGAATGGAATGGAATAGAATAGAATAGAATAGAATAGAATAGAATAGAATAGAATAGAATAGAATAGAATAGAATAAGGGAATGGAATGGAATAGAATAGAATAGAATAGAATAGAATAGAATAGAATAGAATAGAATAGAATAGAATAGAATAGAACAGAACAGAGGAATGGAACGGAACGGAACGGAACGGAACGGAACGGAACGGAACAGAACAGAACAGAACAGAGGAATGGAATGGAATGGAATGGAATAGAATAGAATAGGATAGGATAGGATAGGATATAGAATGGGATGGGATGGGATGGGATGGGATGGGATGGAATAGAATTAGAATTCTTTATTGGCCAAGTGTGATTGGACACACAAGGAATTTGTCTTTGGTGCATAGGCTCTCAGTATACATAAAAGAAAAGATACGTTCGTCAAGAATCATAAGGTACAACACTTAATGATAGTCATAGGGTACAAATAGGCAATCAGGAAACAATATCAATATAAGTTGTAAGGTTACAAGCAACAAAATTAGAGTCATACAGTCCTAAGTGGGAGGAAATGAGTGATAGCAATGATGAGAAGATTAATAGTAATAGTAGTGCAGACATAGTGAATAGTTTGACAGTGTTGAGGGAATTATTATTATTATTTTTTTAATTTGATTTATATGCCGCCCTTCTCCGAAGACTCAGGGCGGCTTACAGTGCATTAAGCAATAGCCTTCATCCTTTTGTATATTTATACAAAGTCAGCTTATTGCCCCCACAATCCGGGTCCTCAATTTACCCACCTTAGAAAGGATGGAAGGCTGAGTCAACCTTGAGCCTGGTGAGATTCGAACTTACAGTAATTGCAGGCAGCTGGTGCTATTTAACAGCACTTTAGTCTGCTGCGCTACCAAGGCTCATCCATGATGGCTAACCTTTTTGCCATTGCATGCCAGGAGCGGGGGGGAGGGTCGTGCGTGTGCGTGCCCACACCCATAATTCTGTGCGCCCAGCCCCCACTCTCCCCGCTCCTGGCATGCAATGGCATAGTAGGTCTGTTTTTTGCTCTCCCCAGCCTCCAGAGTCTTTCTAGGAGTCTGGGGAGGGCAAAAACAGCCTTCCCCATTCCCCCAGAGCCCCTCCGGAAGCCAGAAATGGCCCGTTTGCCAACTTCCGGTGAGGCTGGGGACAGCAAAAAATGGGCCTTCCCCACCACCCCTTGAGGTCCCCCAGAGACAGAAAACAGCCTGTTTCCCTACTTCTGGTGGGCCCAGAAGGCCCAAAAATCAGCGGAGCTGAGCTCGCGTGCCCACCGATATGGCTACACGTGCCACCTGTGCCACGCGTGCCATAGGTTCGCCATCACAGGTATAGGTTCTCCTGATTGAGCAGGGGGCTGGACTAGAAGACCTCCAAGGTCCCTTCCAACTCATTGACTCTAGGAAACGTTGGATTTTAGCAAAAAGAATTATAAATCACTGCCCTATGACTGGGGGTGAGGAGGAGGGGAGTGGGCCAGGGCACCCCAGCGGAGCTGCCATATTGGCATTCTAAAACCAGGTGTCAAGTGTTGGCTATCTGTCAGGTTTCGAGGTCGTCTCAAATAAATTGCATTTCAAACAAAGTCTTTGATGAAAAACTCTTCATTTATTAAGCACGACATTCTAACTCCGACTTCATCGTAGCCAACACTGACTTCCTGACCCAAAACCCTCCTTTTCCTGTCCCCTCTCCTCTGCACTCATTGGCCATCTTCCAAATCACTCTACCCCTAATCTACTGCTCCAGCTCAAAGGAATTTCCCCCCTCCCATCCCATCTCCTAGGGGATATTATCTCCAGGGAAAATAAGTAGATGAAAAGTCAAACTTCCCTTTCCAGACGCCTCCGCTTCTCCTTCTTATGTCAGCACTAGAGTAAATGCAGCTTGAAGTGCTGACACCAGGTTTTGAAACTAGGTGGCTCTTGGGGGTGGCGGTGTATGTTATAACTTTGAATGGTTGCTAGGTGACCGATCATAAATTGACTACCTGTAAAACAGATTGTTCCCTTCCAGCTTGTAAATCATTCCAGCATCCATTTCATGACCGGCAGGCCAGAAGGTTTGGCCAATAAAACTCATGGTTTCCAGGAAATTTGGAGTCCTGCGGATCAGAAGGATGGGCGGCCTTGTAAAGGAAGCATTCCACATGCTCTCCCAGCACTCCTTCGAGTTTACTAGAGTTTACTTGTGACTCAGTTTGCGATAAACTTCCAGCTCTTCAACTCTTCCTCCTCCACTTCTTATAGTTTATTAGTTTAGTTTATTATATTTATATACATTATATTTATATATTATATTTATCTTCTTCCTTCTTCTTTCTCCTCCTCCTTCCTATTCTTTTCTAATTTTTTTCTTCTTTCTTTTTTCTTCTCCTTCTTCCTATTCTTCTTCCTTCTCCTTTCTTCCTTCTTTTTTTCTTTACATCTTTTTTCCTCCTCCTCCTCCTCCCCTTTTTTCTTTTTATCCTTTTCTTCTTCTCTTTTGGTCTCCTTCTCCTCTTCTTTTCTTTCTTCCTCTTTTTTCCTCCTCCTTCTTATTCTTTTCTTTTTTTTAATTTTTTTCCTTCTTTTTCTTTCCTTCTTCTCCTTTTTCCCATTATTCTTCCTTCTCCTCTTTTCTTTTTTTCTTTCCTATTCTTTTCTTTTGGTCTTCTTTTTTTTTCCTTCTTCTCTTCCCCTCCTTCCTATTTTTCTTCCTTCTCCTTTTCTTCCTTCCTTCCTTCTTCTTTTTTCCTCCTCCTCCCTATTCTCTTCTTTTCTGATTTTTTTCCTTTCTTCTTTTTTCTTCTTTTCGTTTCTATTATTCTTCTTTCTCCTTTCTGCTTTTTTCCTGTTCTTTTTCTTTTCATCTTCTTTTTTTTTCATCTTTTATCTTTTATCCTCCTTCTTCCTATTCTTCCTTCTCTTCTTTTTCTTTTTTCCTCTTCTTTTCATCTCCTCCCTCCCTCATTCCCTCCTTCCTTCCTCCTTCCAACTCTATTATTCTGTTACACTGAACAGACAGGAGGCACCATTGGTTCCTCAGTGCTCTGCTGCTACCTAGTGAGGAAATAGAGCATTTTTCTCCAGCGTCCACACAAGACTGCCTTTTTGGTAAACCCTTTTTCTCTCTCCAGAATCAGCTGTCTCAAACTACAATCCCCATGATTCCCAGCCAGTTGCTGAGGGAACAGAAGCATCAATCTCCAGAGAGAAGAATGAGAGAAGAAAGCACAGCATGCATTTCTTGTTTATTTTCCCCACAACCAGCTTATGCTTTCACAGGATGGTTCAAACGAGACAGAGTTGGTCTGGATTAATCTTTTTTTTTGCTAGTTTAGTATGTTAAAAGAATGTCTGCAAGAAAAGGACAAAGTTCAGAGAGCACCCAGGACCTCACAGTCCTCCTCCTCCTCCTCCTCCTCCTCCTCCTCCTCCTCCTCCTCCTCCTCCTCCTCCTCTTCTCCTTCCTCCACTCCACACACCCTTCTCCCTTCTAGCACTGATGATGTTACGTAGTTGGGTCATGAAACGTTTGCAAGAAAAGAGAGCACCAAGGATCCCTCCCTCATTTCAAGCCTGAGCTACTAATGTTCTCCTCAGACTCAACCCTTCCAAGACCGAGTGGCTGTGGTTCCCGGGGTCCCAATATAGTCAGCTGGCTCCACCGCTGACTATTGGGGGGCGAGATCTTGGCCCCCTCGGAGAGGGTTCGCAACTTGGGCGTTCTCCTGGATGCACGGCTGTCTTTGGAAGATCATATGACGGCCGTGGCCAGGGGAGCTTTTTATCAGGTTCGCCTGATTACGCCAGTTGCGTCCCTTTCTGGACCGGGATGCCCTGCGCACGGTCACTCATGCCCTTGTCATGTCCCGTCTGGACTACTGTAACGCTCTCTACATGGGGCTACCCTTGAAGAGCACTCGGAGGCTCCAACTAGTCCAGAATGCAGCCGCGCGGGTGATTATGGGGGCGACATGTCGCACCCATGTAAGACCTCTCCTGCGCGAGCTGCACTGGCTCCCGGTGGTCTTCCGGGTGCGATTCAAGGTGTTGGTTACCACCTTTAAAGCGCTCCATGGCTTAGGACCAGGGTATATACGAGATTGCCTTCTGCCACTGATAGCCTCCCACCGGCCAATACGCTCCCACAGAGAGGGACTCCTCAGGGTGCCATCGGCCAAACAATGTTGACTGGCGACACCCAGGAGGAGAGCCTTCTCTGTGGGGGCACCTGCCCTCTGGAATGAACTGCCCCCGGAGAGACGTATGATCCCCGACCTACGTACCTTCCGCCGCGCCCTTAAGACTCTTTTGTTCCAACAGGCCGGGCTGGCTTAGAAAATGAATTTTAAACTGGGTATTTGTTAGCTTTTAACTTTGTGGGCCAAATTTATATATTCATTTTTAATTGTTTTTAAATTGTGAGTTTATATGTGTTTTAATATATATATATATATATATATATATATATATATATATATATATATATAAAAATATTATATTATATTTAATATAATATATATATATTATTTGATTTGTGGGCCAAATTTATATATTCATTTTTAATTGTTTTTAAATTGTGAGTTTATATGTGTTTTAATATATATATATATATATATATATATATATATATATATATATATATATATATATATAATATTATATTATATTTAATATAATATATATATATTATTTGATTTATATGCTGCCCTTCTCCGGAGACTCAGGGCGGCTTACAATGCGTTAAGCAATAGCCTTCATACTTTTGTATATTTTATACAAAGTCAGCTTATTGCCCCCACAAACTAGGTCCTCATTTAACCTACCTTAGAAAGGATGGAAGGCTGAGTCAACCTTGAGCCTGGCGAGATTTGAACTTACAGTAATTGCAGACAGCTGAATGTTAATAACAGGCTATTAGTCTGCTGCGCCACTAGGCTCTTACACTGCCCTGAGTCCTTCTCCTTTGGGAGAAGGGTGGTATAGAAGTTTAATAAATTCAATTCAATTCAATTCAATTCAATTCCTTTAAGGATATTCTGGAGAAAATAACAAAATATTGTGCCTTACAAACAGGAGGTTACACAATTACGGAGGAAAATAAATAAACAAATTAGTCATTGATATCAAATGGAGCTCAAACAACACCAAAAGGATTTTACTATCTGCAAGAAAACAGTCAAGCTCACAGGAGCACCAAGTTCAACCCTGAATTACACATATTGTGAATTAAAATGTCCTCCTCTCCCTTGAAGTCCTGCTCTGCTCCTTTGTTATTTATTTATTTTGGGGCAGCACCCCAAAAAAGGAGGTCACCCATTCAAGGCTCCCGAAGGCAAACTTCAAATATAATCCCTTTCGTAAGGAATAGGATTCTGGAGTCTCTGCCTCTCTTCAATGACCAATATTTAACCCATGACTATGATCCATTTTCCTCATTCAACCTCCATTGTCTTCCAACCGATTAGAATGCCAGAATTGTTTTGGCAAATTTCACTATAAATGTGCGGTTTGTAGGTGAAAATTCAACTAAAACCAGCCAGATACTCCAACTGGCACATTGGGAAAAAATATATTTAAAATTGGAGAAAGATGCTTCTGGATAGAAGGTTTGACTTCTGGTTCATTTCAATCCTAACTGGATGCTGAGAAAATTCTCTCTCCCTCTCCCTCTCCCTCCCTCCCCCCCTCCCTCTCTCTCTCTCTCTCTCTCTCTCTCTCTCTCTCTCTCTCTCTCTTGTTGTTGTCTCTGTTAAACCAATGCACGTAATCCCAGGTTTTCTACCCTGTTTTCCCCAAAATAAGACCTCCCCTGATAATAAGCCCAATCGGGCATTTGAGCACATGACAATAAGGCCAAGCGCTTATTTCAGGGTTCAGAAAAATATAAGACAGGGTCTTATTTTCTGGAAAACACGGTAGATAGATAGATAGATGCAAGGGAGGGAGGGAGGAGAGAAGAGGGAAGGAAGGAAGAAGGGAGGAGGAAGGGAACGATAGATAGATAGATAGATAGATATAGATAGATAGATAGATAGATAGATAGATAGATAGATAGATAGATAGATGATAGATAGAGATAGATAGATAGATAGATGATAGAGATAGAGATAGATAGAGATAGATAGATAGAGATAGATAGATAGATAATAGATAGATAGATAGAGATGATAGAGATAGATAGATGATAGATAGATAGATAGATAGATAGATGATATAGATGATACCTGTTTTCCCCAAAATAAGACCTCCCCTGATAATAAGCCCAATCGGGCTTTTGAGTGCATGGCAATAAGGCCAAGCGCTTATTTCAGGGTTCAAAAAAATATAAGACAGGGTCATATTTTCAGGAAAACACGGTAGATAGATAGATAGATAGATAGATGCAAGGGAGGGAGGGAGGAGAGAAGAGGGAAGGAAGGAAGGAGGAGGAAGGGAATGATAGATGATAGATAGATAGATAGATAGATAGATAGATAGATAGATATAGATAGATAGATGATAGAGATAAATAGAGATAGATAGAGATAGATAGATAGATAGAGATAGATAGATAGATAATAGATAGATAGAGATGATAGAGATAGATAGATAGATGATAGATAGATAGATAGATAGATAGATAGATAGATAGATAGATAGATACCTGTTTTCCCCAAAATAAGACCTCCCCTGATAATAAGCCCAATCGGGCTTTTGAGTGCATGGCAATAAGGCCAAGCACTTATTTCAGGGTTCAAAAAAATATAAGACAGGGTCATATTTTCAGGGAAACTCGGTATCCCTGTCGTGCCAGATGTCCTCAAAGCAGACCCCTGGATCACATTATAGTAGTGGCCAAAATTGTGGAAACGTTTTGGGAAAAGTGTATTTTCTAAAACTAGCTAGTAACACCACTTTTTTTTGGAGTAGTACCATAAAATGATACATCAATGGAAAGATAATTTAATAAAGAATGTAATGCAATAACTTTTAGGAAGGATTTGCAATTAGAATAGCAGTTACAGGATAAAGAAGAAAAGTGAAACACGTAGAAAAAAAAACGAGATATACAAAAATGATCCCCATGTCAGTTAATCCTTCGTTGAGTAACCTTTAGCATGAATGATGGCCTTACAACGTCTTCCCATGGAGTGAACCAAGCCTTTGAATTCTGCAGCTGTTCTAATGTGAAACCAAGATTGAATGATGGCTTCTATTAACTGGGTTTGATTGCTGGGTCGCTTCTGACTAACAAATTTCTTTAGTCGGCTCCATAGATTTTCAATTGGGTGAAGGTCTAGGCTATTCCCAGGCCATTCCAGTTGTGGAATAGGATTATCTTGAAACTCCCCCCAAAAAAGTGGTGTTGTTAGCCATCAAACCTCAAAAATACACTTTTCCCAAAAGGTCTCCGCAATTTTGGCCACTACTGTACCTTGAACTGGACTCTCTGCCTATTTAAGGGAGAGTTGAAAACAGCTGCTCATCATCCACTAGGAACATCTGCAAGAAATAATAGACTTCAGATGATAGTCAACACCTTTAAAATTGGCCTTGTGTCCTTCCGGTGACTTCCCGGTCATCTCCGTGACACTTTCTTAAAATTTACAATCAAGCGGTTTTTTTCTTTGGGAGAAAAAAAAAAAGAATTGGCTAGGAATCTGAGTTTTTTTTTAATTTGGCTGCCTTAGAAAGGCTCAATTATGGTTAATGTTTTGGGGTGGGAAGGGGGTGAAAAAGCTGAAGATATCTTAAGACTCACACTTGGGATAAATCATTGAATCTTAATAGTTGTTGGAAGATTCAGAATACTCTTAAACAGAAGATTAATTCACAGGGCACACAAAACATGATTTTTGAAAAATCTTGCCCAGAAAACCCCAAGAAACTTCTCTCTATCATCAACAGGAGTAAAGTCCATCTTTTAAATATACCCCGTTTCCCCAAAAATAAGACCCAACCTGAAAGTAAGTCCTAGCATTTTTCAGGATGCTCATAATATAAGCCCTACTCCCCAAAATAAGCCCCAGTTAAGATCGTCAACCAGAGGCGTTTAGTACTGTATTTCCCCCCAAAATAAGACCTAACCGGAAAATAAGCCATAATGGATCTTTTGGAGCAAAAATTAATATAAGACCCTGTCTTATTTTGGGGGAAACATGGTCTATAGAGATTAGCAATAAAGAATATTTGAAGGTCAGGGTTGAAACGAGGGATCCTTGGTGCTCTCTGCAAAAAAACCCACCAAGCTCAAGAGAGCACCAAGGACCCCCGTTTCTCTTGCTTACGTACAACCGGTTTATTTTATTTTATTTTGTCGCATTTCTATGCCGCCCAACTCCCAAGGGACTCTGGGCGGCTTACAACAAAGAATAAAACAATGCAAACGATCCCATAAAAAATGTTAAAAACATTAAAACATTAAAAACTTTAAAAACATTAAAAACAATTAAAACCCATTCACAACATTCATGGCCGGATCTCGCCGGATCGCAAGAGCGAGATCAACGGCCCCAGGCCTGCCGGAAAAGCCAGGTCTTCACCGCTTTCCGGAAGGCCAATAGGGTGGGGATGGTACGGACCTCAGGAGGTAACTGGTTCCAGAGAGCCGGGGCCGCCACAGAGAAGGCCCTCCCCTGCGGGCCCGCTAGCCGGCATTGTTTAGCTGATGGGATCCGGAGGAGACCAACTCTGTGGGATCTTACCGGTTGCTTAGCTACATGCTAAACATGGGTCATATGACAAAAAGACCAGCATTTTTGTCTAGCTTTCACCAAAACCACACCATAGCAAACCATAGGTTTCCTTAACCACTGCAAAAAACGTTGTAAAATCAAGTCAGTCACATAACCGATCCATTTTATAGCTGCTGACTCTGGTGGGCAGATTCCCATCATGGTTGTAAACTCAAGACCTACAGGTAGTCCTTGACTTAGGATCGTAACGGAGTCCCAAATTTTTGTCGCCAAGTGAAACATTTAAGGGAACTGTGCCCCATTTTACAACCTTTTGTGCCACCGTTAAGTGAACCGCTTCCGTTGTTAAGTGGATAACCTGGCTGTTAAAAGAGAATCCGGCTTCCCCATCGAGGTTGCTTGGAAGGTCGCAAAAGGGGATTGTGTGACCCCGGGACACTGACACCGTCATAAATATGAGTTGTCAGTTGTCAAGCATCCAGTGTAAATCATGTGACTATGGGGATAATGCAACCGTCGTGCGAAAAACGGTCGTTGCTTTTTTCGGTGCCATGGTAATTTTGACCGGTCACTAAATGAACTGTTGTAAGTTCGAGGACTACCTGTATCTAGAATCTTAAAGGGCAGAGGCATTACAAGGCACTAGCAATTTTGTAGCTGTTTTTCTGTTGCTCTCTGGTCGTATGCAAGTAGAAAGAATAGACGGGTATCTGAAGGGTCCTTGGTGTTCTCCGAGCTTTTCTAGACGAGTTTCTGGTTTTCCTTTGAAGACCTTTCGCTTCTCATCCAAGAAGCTTCTTCAGCTCTGGGCTGGATGGTGGGGATTTATATTCCTTGCAGACAGCTGGTCGTTTGCATCCTTTAGAGGGTCGTTGAGGCCACTTGGAGGTTTATCTGCATGGGGGGGGGGGTTGTCACCCGAGTAGTGCAAATGGTTCCTGTAGTCTGCAAATTTTCTGGAAACCTGTTCACACTCCCACATCATTCGAAGGGTTGTTCATCCCAAATTGGGATTTCTATGGAGATGTTATTACCCAAACTAGGTAATATCATCCCAGTATGATGGAAGTGTTACCTAGTTGGATAGTGAAATCTGCAAGAAAACCACGAAGCTCAGAGTACCAAGCACCCCAGTTCTTTCTCCCCCTCCTTTCTAGCACTGATGACGTTACCTAGTTGGGTAATAAAATGTTTGCAAGACAACCAAGCTCAGAGAGCAGCAAGGACCCCCGAGCTACAAATATTCTTCGTTGGAGCCAAAGGTCTGCCTGAGTGAATTTGAGGTATGCAGAGTGTGACTGCACTGCATCAATTTGTTTAAAATCGCGCAAGGTGCTGAGCTGAAATCACACAAGCCCAGGACATCTCACAGCCCATAGAAACACACACCAGACTCCATTTAGGCCCTTTAATCTGTCCTAGACAGTTTGCCGAGACACAAATGATAAAACATTTTGCATTTTTACAGCAAGGGGGGAAAAAAAAAAAAAAACAAGAAAAAAGCCTACAGAAATGTTTAAGGAAGTTAAATTTTGTACATGGGTAAAACGTTATAAATTCAGGGGGGGGGAATACATGGACACAGGGTCAACTCCCACATTTCTTGTTGCTTTTTAAAAAGTTCTTATGCGCGGCCAGGCAGTCGATTGGCTGTTTCTTTGTAGAGGGGGATCCCTCGGAGAAGCTCCTCGGGGACTGCGGCGTGTCTTGGAATGTCCTCGGAAGGCTCTGTCATTTCGAGGTGACCCAAATTAAAACCCCAGAGTCCTTTCGGATACAAAGGAACGCACGCCGCTTCAGTCGTCAAACTTGATCTTCTTTCCTTGTGGTTTGTGGTCACCGCCGCCTCCTCGGCCTCCCCTGAAGCCGCCACCTCCTCTGCCTGGAAGGGGGAAGGGAGGAGGAGGGTGGGTTAAATTTTGGCAAACCTTCAAGGCTACAGGTGGTCCTCGAATTAGGACAATTGGGACCCAAAATTTCTGTTGCTAGGCGAAGTGGGTGTTAAAAGTGAATTCTGACCCATTGGAATGTAGACTAGACTAGAAAGAACGGAACAGTACGAATAGAAATAGAAATGAAAGAATAGAACAGAAAGCATAGAATAGAAATAGAATAGAAATAAAATAGAACAGAAAGAACAGAACTGAACCTATTGCACACATGCCACAGCTGGCACACGGAGCCCTTTCTGTGGGCATGCTCACACTCAGCTCCACTGCCCATGCGTTCACGCCTCCCACCAGCTAGCTGATTTTTGGGATGCAGGAGGCATGCATGGGGGTCATGCGCACTGAGCCCATTTTTGGCCTCAGGAGGCGGCAGGGAGGCCTACTAGGCCAAAAATGGAGTGTGGGGCTGGGGGGGGGGGCACACGGCCTGTTGTTTTTTTTTTTAATTTGATTTATATGCCGCCCTTCTCCGGAGACTCAGGGTGGCTTACAATGTGCTCAGCAATAGCCTTCATACTTTTGTATATTTATACAAAGTCAGCTTATTGCCCCCACAAACTGGGTCCTCATTTCACCTACCTTAGAAAGGATGGAAGGCTGAGTCAACCTTGAGCCTTGGCGAGATTCGAACCCTGCAGTAATTTTTGGGGCCAGGAGGCTGCGGGGATGCCTACTAGGCCCAAAACCGGGGACAGGGCGGGCAGCGGGAGTCGGGTGCACATGCACAGAGTGGCAGGGGAGCGTGGAGTCCCCTCCGCATTGCATTTTGGGTGCCAGCATGCGACAAGAAAAAGGTTCGCCACCACTGGACTGGAGTGAATAGAAACGAAAGCATAGAACAGAAAGAACAGAAAATGGAAATAGAAAGAATATAGAATATTCTTTATTGGCCAAGTGATGGCCTGGACTGGACACACAAGGAATTTGTCTCCAGGGCAGAAGCTCTCAAGTGTAGATACAAACAACAAAGGTGATAACAATCACAAGATACCAATAGGAAAGATGAGAAGGATCACAATAACACAACCCTACTCGTGGGTAAATATCCTCAGTGCTGTGGGAATTTGGCCGCAAATGGCAGTCAGATAACCCGGGACGCTGCAATGATTGTAAACACAGGCTGGCAACCAACACCCCAATTTTGATCATGCGACCACAGGGGTGCTGGGACAGTGCGAGGGCTGGCCGCAAGTCATTTTTTTTTCAGGACCGCTGTAACTCCAAACGGTCGCTAAATGAATGGATGCCTGTCCAGGGTAGCTATCTATCCTGGGATGTATTGTTGAAAATTGTACGAGCGAAGGATACTCACCTCCGAAGCCTCGGCCTCCTCCCCGGCCCCCAAATCCACCTCTGCCGCCGCGTCCGCCTCTGCTGCCCCGGCCGAAGCCTCCGCCACCGCCTCCCCCACGGGGAGTGGCCCCCTTGGGCTTGGCAAAATCGAGGGTTACTTTGTTTCCATCGATCTCTCCGTCCTCCATGGCTTCCTTGGCTGCTTTGGCATCTTCTGTGGAGCTGAAGTCCACAAAGCCAAATCTGAGAGAGAGAGAGAGAGTGAGTGAGTGAGTGAGTGAGTCAGGGCAGGAGACACACAGACACACCCCTTGGAGAGGGAGGCAAGTTGTGGTTGTTGTACTTCAGTTGTTCTGAACCCACCGAGACAAACAAGAACAGCACTGCGACTACAGGTAGCCCTCCACTTATGACCACAATTGAGCCTAGCATTTCTATGGCTAAGTGAAACATTTGTTGAGTTTTCCCTCGTTTTATGAGCTTTCTTGCCACGGTACTTAACTGAATCACTGCAGTTGTTAAGTTAGTAACACGGTTATTAAATGAATCTGGCTTCCCCGTTGATTTTGCTTGTCGGGGGACGGTCACAAAAGGGGATCACGTGACGCTGGGAGATGGAAACCGTCATAAATATGAGTCGGTTGCCAAGTTTCTGAATTTTGATCCCTCGATCTTGGGGTTGTTGCAATGGTCGTTAAGTGTGAAAAAATGGTAACAAGTCGCTTTTTTTCAGTGCAGTTGTAACTTCGAATGGTCACTAAATGAAATGTTAAGTCGAGGCTTACCTACCTGTACAGGTAGTCATCGACTTACAAGTTTGTTTAGTGACCGTTTGATGTTACAAGGGCACCGAAAAAGTGCTTTATCGTTTCTCACACTTATGACCTTACATCTGGGCACTTGACCACTGGCTCATATTTATGACAGCTGTACTGTCCATGTCATCCCCTTTTGCGACCTTCTGACAAGGAAAGTCAATGGGGAAGCCAGATTCACTTAACAACCAGGTTTCTAACTGCAGTGATCCCCTTAACATCTGTGGCAAGAAAGGTCCTAAAATGGGTGAAAACAAATTTCTCACTTCGCAACATAAAAGGTTGGGCTCAATGGGTGCTGTAAGCCGAGGACTACCTGTAATGAGTTCTCCCCAGAAAGCATGGGGGGAGATAAAAGCACCTCACCTGCCATCACTTAAACCTCAACGTGGAAATCATCCGTGGCTCCACTGGTTGAGGAAGGGAGAAGTTTTATCAGAACTCAAGGGCCTAGCCAGACCTGAGAATTGTGGGCCAAAATCCCTAAGAATTTCCCTGGTGAACTATGGATTGGTGAGAGTTAAAGTTGTCCCGCAGCCGTGACAGTTAATTCCTCCAGAGGAGTTGGAGGGACTCGGGAGGGTCAGGGCTTGTGGGTTTACTCTTCTTCTCGTGCGAATCCATTGCCTGCCACCGAATGCAGGAAGGAGCTCATTGAGAAGGAAAAGCGACTTCTGACTCTTAAATCAGGATTAAAAGTGCCTTTCGGTTTGAGTTGCAACTAGTAGTTGGCGTCAAGTGTTCCCTGCTCGCCTCGTACGTCCCGTCGCACTTACCCTTTGGAGGAGCCGGTGTCCCTGTCAGTCACTATTCTTGCCCCGATGCAGCTATCAAACGACTCTCTCAACGTCTCTTCGGTGGTGTCCTCTGACAGCCCTTTGACAAACAGGGTTTTGCTTTGCTCTGAATGACAGGAGAAAATGCCGGGAATCAGTATTGGTAAAAGAAAGGTAAAAGGAGCCCTGTGTCATGGCCTGTTCGGAGGAGGAGGGGCTGGAACCGGGAACGTCCGATGGGGATGGCACATCTCCCCTGGCATGTCACCCCACTATAAAAAAAAGATGCTGAGACTCTTAGTAGAAAGAGTGCAGAGAAGAGCAACCAGGATGATGAGGGGACTGGAGGCTAAAACATACGATGAACGGTTGCAGGAACTGGGCCTGGCTAGTCTAGTGAAGAGAAGGACCAGGGGAGACCAGGATAGCATCTTCCAATATTTGAAGGGCTGCCCCAGAGAGGAGGAAGGGGGTCAAGCTATTTTCCAAAGCACCCGAAGGCCAGAGAAGGAATAATGGATGGATACTGACCAAGGAGAGATTCAACCTGGAAATAAGGAGGAATTTTCTGACAGGGAGAGCAATCAACCCATGGAACAGAAGCGGCCTTCAGAAGTTGTGGGAGCTTCATCACTGGAGGCTTTCCAGAAAAGACTGGACTGCCATCGGTTAGAAATGGTGTAGGGTCTCCTGCTTAAGAGGGGGGGGGAGGGTTTGGACTAGATGACCTCCAAGGTCCCTTCCAACTCTGTTAAATCTTGTTATCAATGTTCGGAAAGGCCAGGGGCTGAGGACGATGCTGTCCTGGGCCCCTCAGGTATTGGGGAATTTGGTTGACCGGATGGTTAGCTACCTGCCTTCACAGATAAAAGGGGAGGGACAGGCTGCTGACAGGCAGTGGGACTCGAACCGCCGGAGAACCGACCTTCTCCAGGGTCTTTTAAGCCAGCGTGTGTCTATGGATCAGCACTGGCCCGGAGAGAAAAGAAGGGCCCTCTTTAATGCTCCAGGTAGGTAGCCAAGCTTCACTTACGACTAAAGCCTCCTTTAATGTTTGTGTTTCTGCTCTGTCCGCCCGAGTTGCTGAATTCTAGTCTGATTGTGCGGCCTTCGATCTCTGTGTTGTTGCAGGAGTTCATGGCTTCCTTTGCGTCCTCAGCCGTGGCGAAGTCGACGAAGGCATACCTGTTCCAAGAGAAGCAGGGGGGTCACCAGAGGAACTGCGTGGAGCAGGTGTGACAGCTCCTCTCCCCTCTGTCCAGGGGGGTGGGGGTGGGGTGGGGGCTCATCTTGGCTCCTACTCACCCTTTGGGTCTTCCCTGGTTGTTCTGGGGAATCCTGATGGCCGACGCTTTCTCAAAGACCTCTTGGAGGCTTTCTTCGGTCGCATCGTAAGAGAGATTGTTCACCACCAGCGTCTTGGATTCTCCCCCTGTGCAAAAACCCACACTTCCAATTGAGAGGGGCCCGTCACGGAGTAATTGCATTTGAGAATACAGGTAAATCATCCGTTTCAGAGACAATTGCAATGGTGACTTGGTCATTCCTTAGGTGGTCACTAAGTGAAACCACCTCTCTTTTTTTAGCAGTAGCACTCAGGCTTATATACCGTAGCGTTTTACAGACTTCTCTGGGCGGTTAAACAATGTGGAAGCATTTTTTTTTTTCCATATTGCCCCAAACCAACTAGGTCCTCATTTTACCAACCTCGGAAGGATGGAAGGCAGAGTCAATCTTGAGCCGGTCAAGATCAAACTCCAGGCTGTGGGCAGTTTGGCTGCCGTTCTACAGTTTAACCACTAGGGCTCATTTTGATTTTACTTTGGCATTACAGACTACAAAGGTCTAAATGCAAGAACTGGAAAGTTATTTTATTCATCATAGCTGAAACTGTGAACGGATGCTAGATGAGGACTGACTGTAAAGTGGGAGGAGGCTTCGATAGTGGGAGAAGGCTTCTCCAGGGTGAAGCCTTGGTGGCACTGTGGTTAGAATGCAGCACTGCAGGCTACTTCTGCTGACTGCCAACTGCCAGCAGTTCAATCCTGATCGGCTCAAGGATGACTCAGCCTTCCATCCTTCCGAAGTTGGTAAAATGAGGACCCAGATTGTTGGGGGCAAGAGGCTGACTCTGTAAGCAGCTTAGAAAGGGCTGTAAAAAACACTGTGAAGCGGTATATAAGTCTAAGTGCTATTGCCTTTCCTTCTTTCCCTCCCTCCTGTGGAGGCAGTGGTTAAAATACAGGCTGACTCTGACCTCAGCCAGTTCGATCCTGACTGGCTCAAGGTTGACTCAGCCTTCCATCCTTCCAAGGTGGGTAAAACAAGGACCCAGATTGTTGGGGGCAATACGCTGACTCTGTAAACCGCTTAGAGGGCTGTAAAGCACTGTGAAGTGGTATATATGTCTTTTTTTTTTCCTGTTTGCAGGTGTTTTATTGTTCTACATAAAGACTTCAAGTGACTCTTACTGCGCAGCAGAATTAGCTGGTTGATTTGGGAAAGTTCCCATCGCATAATATTTCTATTTTGTTTTTAAAAGAAATGTGCGGCAGCTGTTATACAGGCCTCATCATTATTATTTTCAGAATTATAAAGGAATGCTTTTAATGAAATAGATAGGACTTCATTTGTCTGGAGCAGTCCTGGTGCACAGTGGCAGATGTGTCTGAAGGAATCAGAGGGCAGTTACCCCAGGTGGCACCTATATATAAGTCTTAAGTGCTACCGCTAAACCAAGAAGTTCTCCTTGTGTTAATGAAAACCAAAGTGTCCCCATGCCTGGTTATTTCTGGAGGTCTCTCTGCAGCAGAGGCAGCTTTCGTCCCCCCGAGTGGATCCACCTGGGCATCTTACCTGACGGGGCTCCCTTGCCGGGTTTCCTGCTATCCTGCTGGCTCTTTTCACCTACGTAGTCAAGGACAATGGGACGGCCTTCTATCTCCATCCCCTGCTTCTCCAAAGCTTTCTCCGCATCGGCCTCGCTTTTAAATTCGATGTAGGCGATCCTGGAATGAAAGGGAGGGAACAACATTACGGCTTCCATCCAAGATTTGTTTGGGAAGCCAGGTTAACAAGCTCCTTAACTGCTTACGACGACAACTGGGCCCAAAATGTCTGTTGCTTAGTGAGACATTTGTTAAGGGAGTTTTGTCCCATTTTACAACCTTCCTTGCCAGTTGTTAAGTGAATCACCGCAGCTGGTAAGTTAGTGACACGGTTGTTCAATGAGTCTGGCTTCCCCACTGATTTTGCTTGTTGGAAGTCTGAACTTTAATCACATGACCATGGGAATGCTGCGGCAACGGTCATAAGTATGAAAAAAGTCCCTTTTTTCCAGTGTCATTGTAAAACTGGTCTCTAAATGAACTGTTATAAGTCAAGGACTACTTGTATTCCTAGCTAGCTCCCCAGAGAAGTCATAAATCATGCCATTTCTTCAGGCCTGGCTTTTATTAAGCTAATTCAACCCATACGAGTAATTTTTAGGGGTAGTTTCCCTGACCTTTTTTGGTTCATTTTGGCCTATATTAATATATAGAATACATATTCTATTCTTATGAATCAATGTATTTTAAAATGTAACCTATAACCAATGTATAATTTCTTGAATTCTCCAAATCTTAAAACATTGACTACATATTTCTATCATATATGTCCCATATTATGATGTGCTTATTCCATATAATTTTATTAATGTTATACTTGTGCTCTATGCCATACGCTAAATAAATAATTTCGGTACAAAGTCATGACTAGCTAGCTTGTTTTTGCACGGTTAATCTTTAGCAGAATGGGCATAGGAACTCCAAAATAAATTACATCTACATGGAGATTTTAAAAACAAAGATTTTTCTCAGTTACATGGATGTGATTACAATGACAGAATTCCTTTAAACTATTTAAAAAAGAAAGCGGCACAAATCTTATTACAAAGAAATAAAAATATACTGGTGTTCTTAAGAGCAACATACCCTTTACTATTCCCATCCTTGGAGACCAGCCTGACCTCAACAGCCTCCTCAAATGCGGCATGCAGTTCATCCTGGGTGATGCTGTAAGCAAGGTTCTTCACGAAAATGGTCCTTGCTTCTCTCTCTAGGAGAAAAAACCCCCCACATATTACAATATTAGGCCATTTCATTTGCACACTTGCTGGCCAACCAGTCAATCAAAACCGCAACTTATTAAAAGAAAATCCTGGCCACAAAAATAAATAAAATGTCACAACCACACAGAACTTCACCTGGACACCCATGGATAATCCTGCTGTCTGCCCGAGTTCTTCAAGGCTTAGTAGCTATCAGAATAGGCATCACTGGGCTGGAAAGGTAAATTTTCCAGCCCGGTGAATACATTTTCCTCTGTTCTTTTGAGAGTTGAACTTCAGCTCTAATCTGGCACACAAGGGAAGGACCGCTTTCATACAAAGCTTTGGCGTAATATTTAATAGTCAATTAGCCTTACATGTGTGTCTCTGTTGTATGTGCACCTTTGAGTTGGTGTTTGCCTCTTAGCAACTGCCTGGACAGCCCCTGCAGTTACCTTGACAAAGTTTTTCAGAAGTGGTTGCCCTTGCCTCCTCCTTCCTAGAATGAAGGTCATCCAGCCCAAGGTAGGACTAGAGCTCGCCTTCTCCCCGTTTCTTGCCTGATACCTTAATTACTATAGCCTTAATTGCTGCATCGGGGACATGGTATATATAAAAGTGCTGCCAAACAAAATATGTGAAGTGTAATGTTACTCACCTTTTTTATTCTCCCAAAGGCTCTCTTTACTCTTTGCCTTTTCTAGTTTCGTTTCCAGGCCCATCAGTTTTTTCCCATTTAATTTGAGTGCTTTATCCAGTTCAGCTTCAGAGGAGAAATCTACATAGCCAAACTTCCTGCATGACAAAGGAAAAAAAAATTCAGTCTATTTTTTTTTAAAGCATTAAGCACACACGATTGTTTTCCCAAGTCCAACTGCCATCCAATTTCAAGCAAATTAAAGTAGCTGGACCTTTAATGAGAGGGCTCCCTCCCCCATTCTTCTCATTTGTAATGTTCTATTACTTGAAATGCTAAAGGGACAGACACACACACACAAAATAACCAGGCCACAATATGCACTTTCAGTGCACAAGAGTATACACATACATACTGAACCTTAGCAGACCTTATGCTTCTAAATGCACTCCACAATCTCCACAAAAGGGGCACACAAGAGACTGTGTAGAATACAAGCATGAACACCCCCAAACTAAAGCAAGCCAGTCCAACTGGAATTGCTTTTGCCTTCTGAAATGCAGCAAGAGTATTCCTGATGAGCCATACAAAGAGGCAAGTGATCAGCCCAGAAATTTTGTGAAAAAGTGCTTGATGCTTGTCAAGCCAAAATATGCACTCATGTATTCATAATGCTATTATGAGCCGCGGTGGCGCAGTGGTGAGTGCGCAGTACTGCAGGCTATTTCTGCTGACTGCTTGCAATTTGGCAGTTCGAATCTGACCAGGCTCAACCTCCCATCCTTCTGGGGTGGATAAAATGAGGACCCAGATTGTTGGGGGCAAGAGGCTGACTCTGTAAACCGCTTAAAGGGCTGGAAAGCATTATGAAGCGGTATTTATTTATTTATTTATTTTATTTATTATATTTCTATACCGCCTTTCTCCCGTAGGACTCAAGGCGGTGTACAGTCAAGAAAAATATAGACACACAAACATCATAAAATTGCTAATTAAAATTGTTACTTAGTTTGGTCAATTAAATAAAACCCAGAATTAGATAACATTTAAAAAATCATTTGCATGTTTGTATGTTTAGCGTATGTTTGTATGTTTAGGTATGTAAGTCTAAGTGCTATTGCTACCCATGTTTCCCCGAAAATAAGACCCTGTCTTATATTTTTTGAACTCTGAAATAAGCGCTTTTTTTTTTTTTAAATTTGATTTATATGCCGCCCTTCTCCGGAGACTCAGGGCGGCTTACAATGCGCTAAGCAATAGCCTTCATACTTTTGTATATTTATACAAAGTCAGCTTATTGCCCCCACAAACTGGGTCCTCAATTTACCTACCTTAGAAAGGATGGAAGGCTGAGTCAACCTTGAGCCTTGGAGAGATTCGAACCAGCAGAAATTGCAGGCAGCTGTGTTAATAACAGGGTGCACTAAACCCCTGTACTATCAAGGCTCTTGGCCAATTGAAGATTATTTTAGCAGCTTTGCAATAACATACAGTGGCATTTGTTGTCTCTTGTACGCAACTGGTGGTGGTTAGGGATAGTCCTAAGGGATGGCTCTCTCTCATTGGCCCGCTCATTTGTTCAACGCCTGCTGTTTTACTCAAAGCCGTATTGTACTGTTCACTCATATTCAGTTTGCGATCGACTACAACTCCAAGTCCATTTTCACCCCTAATCCTGTCCCAACACATTTCTCAGTTCTATTAGTTCACTCTGCCTAGTTTTGTACTCTTTGTGAAGCTCCCAATAAGTTTGTGGCATTTACAAATGTATAAGCAATTTTTCATTCAGCAAAACTGAATTTCTACAAAACACCCAAGGTACGTTCCCCGTACCTCTAGGATTCATGAGGTTGGGAAAGGTAGTTTTAAAGTTAAATCCTTACATTTTTTTTTAAGAAAGAAAAATCTCCACCAGTTTCCTCCCTCCTCCCCCCCCCGCCTCATATTTCCAACTCGGCAAAGTTCTTACTTTGAATTGCCAATTCTGACTTCTTGAACTTGAAGATCCTTTTTGGCAAAGAAATCTCTGATGGCAGCCTTGAGTTCTTCAAAGTTCTTGCTTGCATTGAGATTACTCATGAAGAGAGAGAAGGCAGCAGCCTCTGCAAAGGTAAAGGGGAGATTGAGACATCTGGCAAATCCTCCCCAGGATTAGCAGGAAGTGCTGATGGAAAGTTGCACAGAAATTTAAAAAAAAAAAAAAAAAAAACCTCAGTCCTTTTGCTACTTTGGCCTATTTTATACATTCAACTGCAACTTTTGGGAAAAGCAGGATAGCAATGCAGAACTACAGGTAGTTCTGTAACCGAGACCAGAATTTGTGTCACTAAGTGAGAAATTTGTTATGTGTTTTGACCCATTTTATGACTTTTATCGTATTTATTAAGTGAATTCACTGCAGTTAAAGTTAGTAACAGTGTTAAGTGAATCTGCTTCCCCCACCGATTTTGCTTGTCAAAGGGTCACAAAAGGGGATCACGGGACACTGCAACCGTCATAAATGTGAGTCAGTTGCCAAGCGTTCTGAGTGTAAATCACGTAACCATGGGGATGCTGCTATGGTCATAAATGTGAAAAATGGCCGTAAGTGTGGTTGTAACTTTGAACGGTCACCAAATGAACTGTTGCAATTTGAGAACTACCTGTATTATCTTCTAAGGCAGAGTTCCCCAACTTTTCTGTGTCGGTGGCCCGGAGCAGGGGAGGGAGGGGCAAGCCTGCGTGTGACCCCGTTGCTTGCACGAGTGCCCACAATGCTTGCACAAGTGGGGCCCCGAGCCCCTGCAATATTTGTGAGTGGGGATCTGCGGGCACGCAACAGCCAGCCACTCATGTGGCCCGGTTGAGAATAGGCTGTGGACTTGTAGTGGGCCACAGCTGACAGATTAGGGACCCCTGCTCTAAGGGACAATAATTTATATACTGGGGGCAGACTAAGAAGATCTTAAGGATTGGGCTAGGCTCCGCCCACCTACCTTTACAGGAGCCCTGATGGCGCAGTGATCATAGTGCAGTATTGCAGGTTGACTCTGCCCACTGCCAGGAGTTCGATCCTGATGGGGCTCAAGGTTGACTCAGCCTCCCATCCTTCCAGGGTGGGTAAAATGAGGACCCAGATTGTTGGGGACAATAAGTAAATAATGCTTTTCCACTATAAACTCCCCAGAGAGTGCTGTAAAGGGCTACAGGGCGGTATATAAGCCTAAAATGCTATTGCTATTCCTGAACTTAGACTATCTTAGACTATAATATAATAGAATACAATACAATAGAATAGAATATAATACAATAGAATAGAATAATAGAATTCTTTTATTGGCCAAATGTGATTGGACACACAAGGAATTTTTCTTTGGTGCATCTTATCACCTATTTGAAATTTTCAGGGTTGTCAAGAATCGGGTGACTAAAATATTTGAAGCCAAGTTAAGGGACATGGAGAGAGAAGTAATTATTAGTAATCCTGTTGGGAGGTCTTGCCTTCACCTTCCGTCTTCTTCTTCTTGGCATCTGGGGCACCTTTTTGCTTGGCTAATTCCTTCTTTCGTTTTCCAGGCAGAGCATCTGGGGAGTAAAAGGGCAAACAGATGGTTTTTTTTTTTGTTTTTTTAAAAAAAATTCACATATAGAGGAAAAAAGCCGCAAGACAAGAGTGCTGGATCAGGACTTGACTATCTTGAGGATTTGCTCATATGTGATTTTGGATCACATCAGTTCAGCGAGAAATCATCATTTCCAGCTTTGGGACCCACCTTGGACCTAATGCAAAAGCAGCGGGACAGGTTAACTCACCTTCGTCGTCATCGTCGTCATCCTCCTCTTCATCCCCTTCCTCCTCCTCCTCCTCCTCCTCTTCCTCAGAGTCTTCATCGTCTTCCTCAGAATCCTCCTTTGCTGGGACTGCCTTGGCAGGGGGCACTTTTGCCAGCACAGCTTTCTTCCCCTTGGCTGGAGTGGTTTCCATGGGCTCGTCTTCTGACTCTAAAGACGTAACAAAAGGGCCACCCTGAGTAACTCCCGCGATTCGCAGGTGCTGGGCCAAGACAAACTGTCAAAAACTACCTTCTCTTCATCCCTCTGGCATCTTCGGCCTAACCCATTCCCTCCCCTCCTGAAAATGCTCTACCAATCCCAATCAATGTAAAGAGATAAGTCCCCAAGGTGTTTTTTTTCAAGAGGCAACTGGACTTTCTGGTTTTTCATTGAAGACGTTTTGCTTCTCATCCAAGAAGCTTCTTCAGCTCTGACTGGATGGTGGGGAATGGAAGGATTTATACTCCTATAAGTATAAAGGAGCATGAAGGAGTACAAATCCTTCCATTCCCCACCATCCAGTCAGAGCTGAAGAAGTTCAACCACAACTTCTGTTGCTAAGTTTTGCCCCATTGTACGACCTTTCTTGCCACAGCTATTAAGCAAAAATGGCAGTGATTAAGGTAGCAACGTGGTTGTTAAGTGAATCTGGATTCACCATGGCTTGTCAGGTCATAAAAGGGGATTGCCTGACTCTGGACACCACGACTGTCATAAATAAGAGTTCATTGCCAAGGTGACTGTGGGGATGCTGCAACGGTCGTTATGTGTGAAAAATGGCCATAAGTCACTTTTTTCAGTGCCATTGTAACTTCGAACGGTCACTAAATGAATTGAGGATTACCTGTAGGGTCATCTGCTGCCATTCTAAAATCCCCCTCAACTCAAGACAATTTAAAAAACGCTGTTGGAGTGCTACTACTTTCCTGTAATTTGACTTAGGAGCGGGATCAACACATCAGATCTTATGCGAGACATCACCAGATCAGTATTAAGTCCCAAAACTCATCATTGTGCTGATGTTTTCCTACCATCCCTTCTCACAATAACCCCACCCTCTTTCTCTCTGCTAATTTCTTAACATTTAACTGCTCTCCCCCTTGTTAAACCCAATCTAGTTGAGTACAACTAAAGTTTGTTGCAAGGAGCGGCGACATCTTCACCCTTGCAGAATCCGCTGTGCTTTTGCTAGCTAGCTAGCACTTCTTTGTGACTTTTAGCCTCAGGAAGCTGCGCTTCTCTCCAGGAGACGTACCTTCCTCTTCGCTATCCTCCTCTTCATCTTCCTCCTCGTCCAGTTGCTTCAGATTGGCAGGAGCTACAGTAGGCTTCTTCTGAGGTGCTTGGGCACCCCGTTTCTTTACTGGCACAGCAGGTTCCTCCTCAGATTCATCTGTAGCAGTTTACTTAGATTAGTTCTTAATCAACTGATAAGCTTACATTTAACAAACTGACTCTCCTTTTGAAAAAAAAAAAAACGAAAAGAAAAAAAAATAACAGGGGCTCCCTAATGAGATTACTTGTATGGCGGGGAAGATCCTTTCCAGAAGATGTAGCTTGGGAGTGCCAAATGTAAGGAATATTGATACAGGTAGTCCTCGACTTACAACAGTTCGTTTAGTGACCGTTCAAAGTTACAACGGCACTGGAAAAAAGGGACTTTGTTCATACCTATGACCGTTGCAGTATTCCCATGGTCATGTGATTTACATTCAACTGCTTCATATTTACGACAGTTGCCATATCCCTGGGGTTACGTGATCCCCTTTTGCGACCCTCTGACAAGTAAAGCCAATGGGAAAGTCAGATTCATTTATCAATCTTGGCAAGAAAGTTCAAAAAAAAAAAAAAAAAAGGGGGCAAAACTCACTTAACGAATGTTTCACTTAGCAGCAGAAATTCTGGACTTGTGGTTGTAAGTAGAGGACTACTGTATTATCATTTACTTATTTGTATCTACGTATATACCACTCAACTCCAGAGGATTCTGCATACAGCAGAATACAAACATTTACAAGACCCTTCTGTTTACCAAATCCAATTTACCTTCCTCACTATCATCTTCCTCATCGTCCTCCTCCTCCTCGTCTTCATCATCATCATCCTCTTCCTCCTCACTTTCTTCCTTCTTTGCATTCTTTCCATTTTTTGCTCCTTTGGCAGGGACAGGTGTCTTTTTTGCAGGAGGAGCAGCCGCTTTCTTGGCCGGAGTAGCTACAGCCTTCTTCGCAGGAGTGGCAGCCTTTTTGTTGGGGGTAGCTGCTTTTGCTGGGGTGGCGGCCTTCTTAGGAGCAAGCATCTGCAGGGAAAAAGCATTACTGTAGATAGCAGCCCCCCAAATAAGGGAAATAGGGATTAAAATCCACTAAGGAAAACAGTTTCAGTTCATTGTTTTTAAGTTAAGAAGTGTAGCCCAGCAGGAAAAAGCTACTGTGCAGCCATCATTCCATTTGGGGAACAGTCATTACCAATATATAAACTGAATATTTTCATTTACAGGCAGTCCTTGACTGATAACACCCCGTGTGAAGTTACAATGATCCCTATCACCATAAAGGGTTGTACTGACAAACCCGCCCCCCCCCCCCACCATGTGACAAAACTGGGCAGGTAGTTTTCATTATCCATTGTGGCCACATGATGCTTTACATTGGGGTTTTTGGTTTTTTTTTTTTTTTGCCGGTTATGGCACTTTTGCAGATTTCCAGCAAACGAATGGGCTGGCCTAAGGACCACCATTTCAAAAAGGCCAGAAAATTATTTCAGGCTATTGGGATGCCTAGACTTCCAATCCCACTTACGGTAGTTGAGAACTACCTATGGGCTTTTATTACATTCAACATGTTCAAGCCACATTGGGGGAGGGGGGGGCACAGTGAAACAGGAATAGCCTTCCAATTCCAGTTGTGTTTCTAATATAACGTGAAATGATTTAAGGCAAAGATCGTTTGGAAGCTCAAAGTTGTGTTCAGAGCACTCTTATCTTATTATTCTTTGTCATAACAATCCCTCTTGTGCAGAAGATTGAACTGAGAGACACAGCAAGTCTCCCAATTGACTTTCCACGACTGAGGCTGGATCAGAACTCAGATCCTAGTATAGCACCTTCACCACAATGGTTCTCACCTCTTCCTCACTGCTCTCCTCTTCTTCTGATGAATCTTCTTCTTCACTGTCATCAATATCCTTTGGGGGAAGGGTAGTCATTTTCTTTTGTTTAGGCTGATTTTTAACATTCTGTGAAACAGAAAATATGTGTGGTCTTAATTTCTCTCACCATCTAAAATAGACGGGTCCAGCCGTCTACATGAAACCCTGGACAGCTGCAACCATACAAAATTATAAATTTTTAACATTTTCATGATTTATATAAATCAAGTATGTATTTTATAGGTAGCACAGGACAATTCTTGACTCAATGTGACCCAAGCAAGCCAAAAGGGTGGATACCCATGATCTAAAATATCCAAAGCTAGCCAGATGTTACAGTCCTTACTGAGTAATTGGAGCTGCAAACTCAATCACTAAGCAATGTTAAGCGAAACATAGCTGAGCCCACTTACTCTGTCAATTCCAGCAGCAGTCATTAAGTGAATCACCCATGGCTGTTAAGTGTAACATGCAACCACGATTTGTAACTTCCAGCCAGTATCACTGATTTTCACGAATGAAGGCAAATGTGTGTGTCCCAGGATAAGACTACCTGTATATGTATTGCACTATCATATAATTATTTGGAAGTATTTGGAATTGCAAATGGGTTTTGTTGATAAATGGAGTCTTCCATCAACATTTCATTCTGCAATGATTAAGTAGTTTTATTTGTCATACTATCTTGAAGGATATTTTATGATTTGAATTTGCTGGGCCGCCTCATCCTTAAAATCTAAAGCACTGAAATTTTCTTTTTCAATCACACGAAGTGCTATTAGTGACAAATGGCTAGGTATCTATTTTGCAGAACTTGTATCGGCCCACTAAAACAGAAAGATTAGAAATCTGTTTCCCCGAAAATAAGACACTTATATTTTTTTGAAACCTGAAATAAGCGCTTGGCCTTATTGCCATGCGCTCAAAAGCCCAATTGGGCTTATTATCAGGGGAGGTCTTATTTTGGGGGGAAACAGAGCAGATTGTGAATTTTAGTTGTGAACAAAAATGATGCACTGCAGATGTGTGAAAGTTTAATCTCAAAACTGTTCCAAAATGAAACTCCATTGAGTTATTCCTTTTCAAAGTATAAATCCCAAAATGCTCAATACTCAATTTCATAATAGAAATGGGATTTTTGTAGGATCCTCCACCTGATGTCCTGCCTTCTTACTACAGTTCATTTCTATCTAAATAAATCAGCTTCTTTGTCTCTTTTTGCTGTCCAAGAGTCCCTGATTTGGATGGTATCAGGGTGCTGTACAGGGATGCCAATTTTGAAAAGCATGAATGTCAATATATAAAAAAAAAAATCTTGATCAAATGAGTTGAACTCTGCTAAAGACAGAGGAGTAATCTTCCATATTTATGTGATAAGGAATAACCCCCTTGGGGAGTAATCTTGTGGGTGGCTCCAACACTGGAGGTTTTTAAGAGATTGGACAACATTTGTCTGAAATGGTACAGGATTTCCATGCTTGAGCAGGGAGTTGGACTAGAAGACCTAGAAAAGGAACAAAGATAATTAGGGGACTGAAGGCCAACGGTTGCAGGAATTGGGTTTGGCTACTCTAATGAAGAGAAGGACTTGGGGGTGACATGATAGCAGTCTTTCAATATTTCAGGGGCTGCCACAAAGAAGAGGGAGTCAAACTATTCTCCAAATAGGCGGAACAAGAAGCAGCTTAGAAATAAGGAGAAATTTCCTGACAGAACAATTAATCAGTGCAATGACTTCAAAAATCGTGGGTGCTCCATCACTGGAGGTTTTTAAGGAGAGACTGGACGATCATTTATCGCAGTGGTTCTCAACCTGTGGGTCGGGACCCCTTTGGGGGTCGAACGACCCTTTCACAGGGGTCGCCTAAGACCATCAGAAAACACATATTTTCAATGGTCTTAGGAATAATGTTATAGTTGGGAGTCACCACAACATGAGGAACTGTATTAAAGGGTCGCGGCATTAGGAAGATTGAGACCCACTGATTTATCGGAAAATGGTATATAGGATCACCTGCTTGAACAGGGGGTTGGACTAGAAGACCTCCAAGGCCCCTTCCAGCTCTGTTATTCCACCACCCTGACATGTGGCAGAGCACATGGCTTTACACGCCTCGAAAGCTCTGCACAAACCTCAGAAATGGTTTTAAAGGATGAACAGAGTTGGAAGGGACCTTGTAGGTCATCTAGTCCAACCCCGTCTCTCCCAAGCAGGGGAGCCTACACCATTTTTTCGGGATCAGGGCTATTTTTTTGGGAGGGGGGTAGGTGGAAATGCTTCGACCGCAGAATTCGAGGCAAGGCCACGATCCAGGCTCCCTCGAGGGCATCGATACTAGCCCCCTTGGGTTAATTTAAGGTTAGGGTAAGCCTAGGCCAGGGGTGGGCAATGGTGGCCCTTTTACAACCTGTGGACTTCAACTCCCAGAATTCCTGAGACAGCCAAGCTGTCTCAGGAATTCTGGGAGTTGAAGTCCACAGGTTGTAAAAAGGGCCACCATTGCCCACCCCTGGCCTAACCACCCACGTTTATGGGTGGATACAGGAATCTCCGTCTTCTCGGCCTCGTGGGCAGCCATCCGACTCCCCGCCCGGGGCTACTTTAAAAAAAAAAAAAAAAAAAAAGGGGGGGGGTCCCCGAAAATCAGGTCGGGTGGCGATCCGTAGCCGGGCACCACGTGGAACCTTTCCACCCTCCCCTCCCCTCCCCCCCACGCTCCCTCCACGAGGACGCGCGGCTTTTTTTTCTTTCCCCCTCCCCTTCTTTCACGTGCTCTGGGAAGGAGTCGGTGTCACGTGGTCGAGGCGTGGGGGGGGGGCGGCCGGCGCGCGAGCGGAAAACCCGCGCGCGCCCGGGAACGGGAGATTTTTTTTTTTTGTGGTGGTGGTTGTTCTGCGCACGCGCGCAGAAAAGAACTAAGCGACGTCGGGCGGCGCGAGGCAAGCTGGGCGCCTAGAAACCGTTCTCGGCAGGCAGGCAGGCAGGCGCGCGCTCTCTCTCTCTCTCTCTCTCAATGCCGGTCCCGATGCGCGAGCGAGGGGGGGTGCCTAGAAACCGCCGAACGTTCCGAGCGCGCCCGAGAAAGCGCGAAGAAAGAAAAAAAAAAAGGGGGGGGCGGGCTTAAACCGTTTCTAATTATCCCTCGTCACCGCTTGCTTTTTTTTTTTTTTCTTCACGGATTGCGCGCGGGAGGCCTAGAAACCGCCACGCGCTGGGAGGCCGCCGGAGTTGCCCGCCCTCGTCAACCTGCCTTCCTCCCTCCCTCCCTCCCGCCCCCTCAATAGCCTGGCTGTTTTAAGGCCGCCGCCCGCCGCCATCATCCTCTCAGGCTAGGCCGCGCCGCCGCCTCACCTTAGCGAGCTTCACCATAATGGCGGCGGAGTTGTCCGGATGTTCAGCTGCAGCGAGGAAAAAAAAAACCACCTCACGCTCTCAGCGCCTGGCTCGAGTCTCCGCCTGAGCCGAAAAGAGGGAGGCTGAGGGAGCTCTTCACTCTTTGCCCCGCCCCGCTGGGTTGCTCTGGCCAATCGGGATCCCGCGCAAGCCCTACGCCCCGCCCGCTGGGCAGGATGGACGGCCCGCCGTTCGAGCTCTCGCGGACAGCGCACGGAGAGCCAATGGCCGCCGTCCCCGCCTCATCCTATCAGAAGCCGCGCCTCTTTCGGAGGCGGGCGGAGGGAACGTTAGCCAATGGGGAGGCCGGGCTGGCGAGGCGAGGCTCTCTGATTGGCGCGCTCTCCTGGGCGGAAGCGGCGGGGTGGAGGAAGTGAGGCTGCACGTGGCGCTGGGTTCTCTGCCGTCCCATGCGCTGATCATCATCGCCAAAACGTGGTTGGGTAGATTTGGGGGGGATCGTGTGAACGCAGCCGGTGTCCAAAGCGAGTTCGGATGGCGGATCCTCCAGTTCTTGGTGTGAATTTCTCGATTCAGGGTCTTTTATGTCCCGAAATAATCAGACAATTAAATTTCTTCTGTTGCTGATGGATCTGGCTCTGATTTCCCTTGTGAATAACAGAATAATTGGAAGGGACCTTGGAGGTCATCTAGTCCAACCCCCCCCCCCCGCTAAAGCTTGGGCTCAACTGTGGTTGTACGTCAAAGACTACCTGTACTAAGAACACCAGAATATCAAGAGTTGGAAGGGACCTTGGAGGTCATCTAGTCCAACCCCCTGCCCTTAAGAACTGTCTCGCTTAACAACATAAATTTTGGGGCTCAATTGTGGTTGTAGGTCAAGGACTCCCTGTACTTTTTTTACAAAGCAAATCCAGGATGGATGGACCCCTGTCCCCCTTGCATGCAACAGAACAATAGAGCGAAGCAATTCCCTGCCTGTCTCAACAGCCAGGAAGGGAGAGCGAGGCCCAGATACTGCAGAGATAGTTAAAACAAAGCTTTACAGAATGACAAGAGTTGGAAGGGACCTTGTAGGTCATCTAGTCCAATCCCCCTCCCAAATATTGAGACCCCACACCATTTCTGACAGATGGCAGTCCAGTCTCTTCTTGAAAGCTGCCAGTGGGTCAAGAGATTAAGACATATGGACTGAATTTTGATTTATTATTTGAAATAAAAAATAGAGCTGTATCTAAGTCGAAACTACGATGTGTGGTTAGAAATTGTAAGGTAAATAATTAGACTAAGAGTTTAGAATATTTTTTTCTTTTTTTAATGTTTTAATATTGATGTTAAAAGGTGTAATGAAGAGAGCTTGGAAAAGAACCAGAGATAATTGGAACTTATAAATGAACATAACAATGAATTAAATGTGTACTTGGAAATTAAATTGGTGGTGATATAATAGAATGGTTCTGATCAAGATATTAGAGTTTATGACTAAAACTTTTTCTATGTTTTGACTTTGAATTTTAAAAGATATCATGGGAAATTGTGAATGGAGCTTTTTAAAAATGTAAGCGATTGTACCTATTCATGACCGGATCGAGACTTCGCTCTAGAAAGAGAGATGTATTTTATGTGTTACGTTGGAAAAAATAAAAAATATTTTGCAAAAAAAAAAAAAAAAGAAAGCTGCCACAACCTCTGAAGGCAAGCTGGTTGATTGTGTGGTCAGATTAGAAAAGAATTATTAGGAATTGAGGGGCTGTCGCAGAGAAGAGGGGATCAACCTATTCTCCAGACTGCCTGAAAGCAGGATAAGAAGCAACGGATGGAAGGTTATCAAAGGAAGATCCGACCTGGAAATAAGGAAAAACTCCCTGGCAGGGAGAACAATTTAACCAGTGGAACGACTTGCCTCCAGATGTGGGTGCTCCCATCACTGGAGGCTTTTAAGAAGAGATTGGACAGCCATTTGTATAAAATGGTATAGGGCCGTGATGGCGAACCTATGGCAAGTGTGCCACAGGTGGCACACGGAGCCATATCTGTGGGCACGCAAGCATTGCTCTAGCTTGGCTCCACCGGCCAGCTAATTTTCGGGCCTTCCGGACCCTCCGGAAGTTGGGAAATGGGCCGTTTCTGGCCTCCGGAGGGCCTCCAGAGGGTGGGGAAGGCTGTTTTTGTCCTCCAAGAAAGCCCCTGGAGCCTGGGGAGGGCGAAAAACAGGCCCACTGGTAACCTTTCTGCTGTCGCGTGCCAACAGCAGGGGGGGCACGGGGGCATTGAATTATAGGTGTGGGCTCACACACGTGCAACCCCTTGCCCGTGCAACCCCTCGCCCGCGCAACCCCCCACTTTTGGCACGCGATGGCAAAAAGGTTAGCCATCACTGGTATAGGGACTCCTGCTTTGAGGAGTGGGCTGTACTAGAAGACTTCCTAAGTCCCTTCCAACTCAGTCATTTTGTATTCTGAATGGGTAACAGCTGGAGCTTTGTTGAATTATTAAATGCTATAAACAAACATCTTTTGTCATTCTGTTGTCTCCTGGGCATTGTGCAGAATATATTTATTTATTTACTTATTGTTTTGATTTATATGCCGCCCTTCTCCGGAGACTCAGGGCGGCTTACAATGCATTAAGCAATAGCCTTCATACTTTTGTATATACCTGCTTAGTAGGGCTTTCGGGACCCCCTAAGCGATGTTCTTTTTTTATATACAAAGTCAGCTTATTGCCCCCACAAACCGGGTCCTCATTTTACTTACCTAGGAAGGATGGAAGGCTGAGTCAACCTTGAGCCTGGTGAGATTTGAACTCGCAGTAATTGCAGGCAGCTGGCAGCTAAGTGCTACTTAACAGCACTTTAGTCCGCTGCGTCACCAAGGCTCCTAATTTGCCTTTTGTGGGGGATTTTCGTATTTGGTTTCCAGGACAGGAAAATCAGCATGGATCCAATAGGCTGGGTGTTCACACCCTGCTTAATGGATTCCACATAAAACAATATAAAGTTGAAACTTTTTAACCTGCACCTCGGTGTTGGGAATAAAGAGTGAAATATTGGAAGCGATCAGCTTAGTTTTGCATCTTTCAGGGGTTTCTCCAACTCTTGTCAAAACACCTAGGAGTCACAAGCGAATAATATTCATCATAATCAACCTAAATAATTCACAATCTGAAATATGACAGGTCACTGGGAATTACCTACTTGGTGGATACGCAGAAATATGTGATATTCTACCACAGATAGAAACTTCACTGAGTTCTTGCTTTAGCTATGAAAGCCAACTGGGTGACCAGGCCGGCCCCTCTCTCTCCGCCCAGACCTCCTTACAGGGTTGTTGTGGGGAAAATAGGAAAATAGGAGGAAGATAGGGTTGTTGTGGGGAGAATAGGAGACAATATCAGTTGGATATCGTCTCCAACTTAGGTTATTTGTAAAAATAAGAAAGGCAGGAGATAAACATATGTCAACTATTGAGGGTTTTTGATTGCCACAGAGCACAAATCCAATAAGTCAATAAATAAGAGCCTGAGTGGCGCAGCAGACTAATGCTACTGTTAAAAGGTAGTATTTAGCTTCCAGCTGCCTGCAATTACTGCGAGTTCAATTCTCACCAGGTTCAAGGTTGACTCAGCCTTCCATCCTTTCTAAGGTAGGTAAAATGAGGACCCGGATTGTGGGGGCAATAAGCTGACTTTGTATAAAATATACAAAAGTATGAAGGCTATTGCTTAACGCATTGTAAGCCACCCTGAGTCTCCGGAGAAGGGCGGCATATAAATCAAAATAAAATTTAAAAACAGTGAGTTTAAAGTTGGAGCATCTCCCCTCCCCCAAATTCGCTCCTAAAATGTTCAACATACACCTCGGGAATTATTTAGAAGCTGCCTGATCAACGAAACCAGTTACAAGTGAAAACATTAAAATCATGAAATGCGATAGACAAAAACGAAGAGTAAGGTTGGGGAGAATGACAATCGGACAGGGACAAAAGGAAGCAAACTCACACAACACAAAGGCTGTTTCACTTGCTGTCGACCTGTCAAAAAACCGGGTCTTTAAGGCCCTCCCAAATATCAACACGGTGAAGATCATGTGAATGTCGGGGAACCTTTATTAAACCATAATGTAAGTAAAAAGTTTGGGTTGTCGGGAATGCTATTTGCACCCCACATCCAACAAACCCCGTCACTAAACAAGCTGTGTTCAGGAGATCGCATCTGAAGTGTTCTCGAGCCCGTGCTCGAGTTTCCAGTTTCAGTCCCCTTAATTTCCTGGTATACAGGTAAGTCCTTGACTTACGACAGTTCATTTAGTGACCGTTCAAAGTTACAACAGCATTGGAAAAAGTGACTTTTTCAGAGTTATGACCTTTCCAGCCTCCCCGTGCTCGTGTGATCGCAATTCAGATGCGTGGCAACCGATTCATACTTACGACGGTTGCTGTGTTCCAGGGTCATGCGATCCCCTTTTTGCGACCATCTGACAAGCAAAGTCAATGGGGGAAGCCAGATTCACTTAACAACCGGGTGACTAATTTATCAACGGCAGTGATTCACTTAACAACCGAGGCAAGAAAAGTCGTAAAATGGAGCAAAGTTCACTTAACGAACATCTCACTTGACAACGGAAATGTTGGGCTCCATTGTGGTAGTAAGTCGAGGACTACCTGTCATTGAAACTCCATCTTCTCGGAAAATCTTCTGATTTTGTCAGTCAGTTCATGTAATCTTGAGTAAGGTAAACCAGCTGTTAGACTTGGTATAAAACAGCGCTTCTGACTTCCTTCAAATTCCTAGGAAAATATTTAATACTAACTCATAACCCTGTACTGCAGTACAGTAGAAGCCATTTTAAGGCACAACAGGCTGTATCTTAACAGAACACCCCCCCCCAAAGGGGTATCTTACTCCCACAGTATTTCTTTCCAGAGAGTAAGATATTTGTGTACCAAGTTTGGTTGAAATTGCTCGAGGCGTTCCAGAGTTATGCTGGAACATACAAACACACACACAGCCATTTTTATATATATAGAGAATTTAAAAGACCCCCTGGAATACTGCTGGGGGAATCTCAAGGACAAGGATCTCCAACCATCGCCATTTGAAGATATGTGGACTTCAACACCCAGAATTCCCAGCCAATGTAGAATTCTATGAGCTGAAGTCCACAAATTTGCCAAGTTTGGTCTAAGATCAAGAGAAGCCGAGATGCTCTCCTCTCTTTATTTCAGCCAGTCCCTTCCTGGTCCCCTCTGGCGTCTCTACATCTTTGCATACGAACTGAGACGGCTCAGGAGGTGTGTTGCAAATGTGCAGCACAAAATGCGCACATTTGCTGCGGCATCATAAATGCCAGATAGGAAACAAGCAGAAATCCCCCAAATGAGTGATTGTAAAAAATACCAATCCTCTTTTCAGGCAAATTAGAGGGTTTTTTTCCCCCTACCCACCCACGTGTGTTTCTGAGAGAGGAAGTTACTATGCAGACTTTTTTTTTTTTTTAAAAAAAAGCAATTTTAGGTTGAGGTGATACCGGTATTTATTATGGTCTTCATTCATCCTAGAGTCCTGGAGGGGAAAATCAGGAGGTATCTGGTAGCACATTTTCTAACTGACACATTTTTATTCAAAGGTAGAAGTTTTCCATCAGCTAGTGTGTGTGTGTGAGTGAAAACTGGAACACTTCTTTGTGACGGTTCCAGGAAATTCATTAGGGTTAGTCCCCTGCTTTGAGATGTATGAAAAGAACAGTTTTCCCAGATCCAGTGGTTTCCAGATCTGTGGGACTACTACAGTGGTGGCAGTGGTGAGTTACTCCCAGTTCGGCCCGGTTCGGTCGAGCCGGTAGTGGTGACGCTATTACATCACCGAACCGGTTCTCTTTCTTCGGGAGCTGGGCCCTCCTGCCCGCCCCTGTGTTATTCCGACCTTATATTTCTTCTTTTTTCGCCCGGCTGAGAGGTGCGGCAGAGCGGATTGCCGCACCTCAGCTGGGCAGATTCGCAACGCGCTTGCGCAAAGCGCAAGTTTGGCGCGCATGTGAGCGAAGCGCGCGCACAAAGAGAGCCGGTAGTAAAGCCGGTTAGAACCCACCCCTGAGTGGTGGGATTCAAATTTTTCTACTACCGGTTCTGTGGACTTGGTGGTGGGGTCATGTAGGGGTGGCACCCTGCTGTGAGTGACATAGAGTTGGCCACGCCCGCTCAGTCACATGTCCCCACCAAGCCACGCCCACTAAACGGGCAGAAAACGCAGCTGCTGTGGCCTGTCTCTTTATGGTCCTCCCCCCCCCTTGCGTTGAAGTACCTTAAAGGGACACCGCAGTCCGACTGCCTTCCGAGCAGCTCCGCTGCGACACTGTCCCTCCGGTGCAGCAGCGGCCATTCTCCTGGCTGGGTCTGGCAATGGAGTGCCGCCATGCATGTGCATCAACAGGCAATGGGGTTCACATGTGCAGCCAGTATAACGAACAGGACGGCAGTGACGAGATTTCAGGCCTCTTTTTCGGCCTGTAGTTTTCGGAGCAAGAAGCCTGCAGTTGCCATTGCCGGCTTCGTTCTTTGCCGGGCAGGGGCGGAGCTAGCCAAAGGTGGTATTTGCCGGTTCGGCGAACCGATTAAAATTTCCGCTACCGGTTTGGTGCGAACCGGCTGAATACCACCTCTGCACTACTACAGCTTGCAGAACAACACTGGCACTGATGGGCATGACTTAGTATGCCCATCTAACACCTCTGCACAGGTTGCCATTATGCTTCTGGGTGCAATTCAAGGTTAAGAGCCTGGTGGCGCAGCAGACTAATAGCCTGTTATTATCATTCAGCTGCCTGCAATTACTGCTGGTTCGAATCTCACCAGGCTCAAGGTTGACTCAGCCTTCCATCCTTCCGAGGTAGGTAAAATGAGGACCCGGATTGTGGGGGCAGTAAGCTGACTTTGTATAAAAAAGAACACTGCTTGGGGGGGGGGGAAAGCCCTACTAAGCAGGTATATACAAAAGTATGAAGGCTATTGCTTAACGCATTGTAAGCCGCCCTGAGTCTCCGGAGAAGGGCGGCATATAAATCAAATTAAAATTAAAATTAAATTAAATTAAAATTAAGTCCGGATAGTAAATTGCTAATGATTGGAAGTCCTGCTCAAACAGGAGACCCTATAGAAGGTAGTCCTCAATGAACGACCACAATGGAGTCCAAAATTTATGTTCCTAAGTAAGAAATTTGTTAAGTGAGTTTTGCCCCATTTTACGACTTTTCTTGCCCCATCTGTTAAGTGAATCACTGCAGCTGTGAAATGAATAACACAGCTGTTAAGGGAAACTGGTCTCTTCATTGACTTTGCTTGTCAGAAGGACGCAGAAGTTGATCGCATGACTCCAGGACACTGCAACCGTCATAAATCTAAATCTTCTCCCCTTTTTAAATGTAAATTTTAATTTGTTTTTAAATTATGGGGTATTTTAAATTTGTTCAGCCAAGTTATTTAATTCGTTTTTATTCTATTTTAAATTTTTGTATTTATGTGTTTTATCCTGTGGCTGTTCACCGCCCTGAGTCCTTCGGGAGTAGGGTGGTATAGAAATTTAATAAAATAAAATAAAATAAATAAATAAATAAATAAATGTGAATCAGTTGTCAAGCATTCGAATGCAAATCACGTGACCATGGGGGTCACGTGACCATGGGGTTGCTACAACTGTCATAAGCGTGAAAACAGCAATAGCGATAGCACTTAGACTTATATGCCTCTTCAAGGAGCTTTTCTTTCCTCTCTAAGATGTTTACAGAGTCAGCCTCTTGACCTCAATCATCTGGGTCCTCGTTTTACCCACCTCGGCAGGACGGAAGGCTGAGTCAACCTTGAGCCTGGTGAGATTTGAACTGCCAAATTGCAGGCAGCCGGCAGTCAGCAGAAGGAGCCTGCAGTACTGCACTCTCACCACTGCGCCACCGTGGCTCATAAAACAGTCATAAGTCACTTTTCAGTGATGTAACTTCAAATGACTGTAATGTTGTAAATGTTGTAAAATAAGGACTACCTCTACCATTTCAGACAAATGGTTGTCCAATTTCTTCTTAAAAACTTCCAGTGTTGGAGCATTCACAACTCCTGGTGGCAAGCTGTTCCACTGATTAATTGTCCTCACTGTCAGGAAATTTCTCCTTAATTCCAGATTGCTTCTCTCCTTGCTTAGTTTCCATCCATTGTTTCTTGCCCTGCCCTCAGGCGCTTTGGAGAATAAGTTGACCCCCTCTTCTTTGGGGCAGCCCCTCAAATACTGGAAGATGCTATCATGTCCCGTCCGTCCCCACAATCCTTCTTTTCTCTAGACTGGCCATACCCAATTCCTGCAACCGTTCATCGCATATTTTAGTCTCCAGACCTTTTAATCAGTTGCTCTTCTTTGCACTTTTTCCAAAGTCTCAACATCTTTTTTGTAGTATTGTAATTTCCGCAACACGGTTTATAGGTAGTCCTTGACTTCCAACCAGAGCTGAGTCCAAAATGTCTATTGCGAGACAGTTATTAAGTGAGTTTTGCCCCCTTTTGAGACCGTACTTCTCACAGTTTTTAAGGGAATCACTTCAGTTGTTAAGTTAGAAACAGGTCTCTTAAATTCATCTGGCTTCCCCATTGATTTTGCTTGTCAGAACATTGGGAAAAGTGACCTTGGGACACTGCAACCGTCATAAGTACATGCCAGTTGCCAAGCCTTACGTGACTACGGGGATGCTGCAAAAGTCGTGTGAAAAATGGCCGTACGTTGCTTTTTTCACTGCTGTTGTAACTTTGGTCACTAAATAAATGGTTGTAAATTGAGAATTACCTGAACACAATTCCACTATTTTCTTATAATCCAAAATAAATACGTACAGGTAATCCTTGACTATTTTTTATTTTTATAACTAACTCAAGGTGGGGAACATATCCAACACACCTCCCTCCTCCTATTTTCCCCACAACAACAACAACAACCCTGTGAGGTGGGTTGACTGGCCCAAAATCACCCAGGTGACTGTCATGCCTAAGGCGGGACTAGAACTCACCGTCTCCTAGTGATTGGCCCAGTCACCCAGCTGACTGTCATGCCTCAGGTGGGACTAGAACTCACTGTCTCCTAGTAATTGGCCCAAAGTCACCAGCTGGCTATCATGCCTAAGACGGGACTAGAACTCACCATCCCCTAGTGATTGGTCCAAAGTCACCCAGCTGGCTATCATGCCTAAGGCGGGACTAGAACTCACCATCCCCTAGTGATTGGCCCAAAGTCACCCAGCTGACTGTCACCCCTAAGGCAGGACTAGAATTCACCATCTCCTAGTGATTGGCCCAAAGTCACCCAGTTGACTGTCATGCCTAAGGTGGGACTAGAACTCACTGTTTCCTAGTGATTGGCCCAAAGTCACCCAGCTGACTGTCATGCATAAGGAGGGACTAGAACTCACCATCTCCTAGTGATTGGCCCAAAGTCACCCAGCTGACTGTCACCCCTAAGGCAGGACTAGAATTCACCATCCCCTAGTGATTGGCCCAAAGTCACCCAGCTGACTGTCATGCCTAAGGCGGGACTAGAACTCACTGTCTCCTAGTGATTGGCCCAAAGTCACCCAGCTGACTGTCATGCCTAAGGCGGGACTAGAACTCGCCATCTTCCTTTCGAGCCTGGTGCCTTAATCATTGTACTCACCATCTTTGCTAATCAATCAATTAATTATAAATATTATATTATATATAATACAATTATGCATTATGGTATACTTAATAGCGGTATATTAAACCTACAGTACATTACATAAATATAAATGAATGTAATAAAAATATAAGTTATATAATTAAGCCAAACACTCACCTTTTTTCTACTAAGGCAAGCTGAGGAATTTTCGAGCCGAGTTC